>NC_050184.1:19073488-19128488 GCF_008315115.2 Sander lucioperca | reverse complement strand
GATGGGAGTTTACCTCAGGTACAAACACACACAGCTGACACTGCACTGATGAATATACATCAAACATCAATCCTAAAGATTTCATATATTCGTATATCATCCATACAGGGATAGTAGTATACAGCTGTTATACATCATATCATCTATACAGGGATAGTAGTATACAGCTGTTAAAACATAATAAATATATGACACACTGGTATCTGATCAGTACTCGGTATCGGCTGATACGCAAGTTCAGGTATCAGAATCGGTATCGGGAAGCATAAAATGGTATCTGACCATCTCTAAAATAAACTACTTTAACGTAGATTTTCTTTAGGGCTTTATTACGTGGTATCTGATCGGTGCATTAACTCCAGTACTTCCCGATACTGATACCAGCGTTTTAGGCAGTATCGGAGCTAATACCGATACTGGTATCGGTATCGGAACATCTCTAAAATATACATAAAACATCATTCCTAAAAATGGACACACCTCTGCAGGGATCATTCCTTTAGGGCTTTACACACCCCGGGGGGGCGATTGATCACACGTTATACTGTTCTCCCTACGCACTTCAGTACGTTGACACAGTTCACCAGCAAGCCAAACTCGAACTCACGAGCCAGGACGATGAGCGCCTAGCTCCTTTATTGACTTCAGGCAGGTGAAATTGACGAGTGAAAACTAAACAGAAAGAAAAAGACAGATACTTAGTCTCTCGTACAGCAAGTTGCTATAGCCTACTAAGCTATCTTAAACTATTCATATATGACACGTGAACAATGTGCTAACTGCCCATTCGCATATTACAGGCTAGCATTAACATCAGAATAGCATTACTAGCATACATCGTAAATCCACACGCGTTACGCTAGCATTAACATCAGAATAGCATTACTAGCATACATCGTAAATCCACACGCGTTACGCTAGCATTAACATCAGAATAGCATTACTAGCATACATCGTAAATCCACACGCGTTACCCTAGCATTAACATCAGAATAGCATTACTAGCATGTATCGTAAATCTACACGCATTATGCTAGCGTTAACATCAGAATAGCATTACTAGCATACATCGTAAATCCACGCGCATTACGCTAGCATTAACATCAGAATAGCATTACTAGCATGTATTGTAAATCTACACGCATTACGCTAGCATTAACATCAGAATAGCATTACTAGCATACATCGTAAATCCACGCGCATTACGCTAGCATTAACATCAGAATAGCATTACTAGCATTCATCCACCCACTGAGCCAACCCGGCCACACATTTCTCACCTTCTTTTGAAGGTTTTGTCGTTTGTTTTGACCTACTCTTGCCTTTCTTCTTTACTTTTATCTACTGCCTTTGTTTCTTCGAAGGTTTTGTCTCTTTTTTTTCAAAGTTTTGTCGCTTGATTTTGTTGTCCCTTCTGTCGCCCTAGTGTTGCCTTCCTTCTTTCTACTGTGTTTTTCTAACTTTTTAGTGCTGTTTTCGGTTTTGTCGAGGCTTTTTTTGTCTTTGTGGTTCCCAACCTGGGGTCCGGGGACCCCTAAGGGGGACGGCAAAGATCACAGGGGGGGCGCGAGTCTTTATCTGGTTTGAGGTTGAGGTAAAAAAAAAAATATTTCCACATGTTAAAGAAATTATGATAATACACTAGAATATATAATGTATACAAAAGTCTGTATAAAAACTATATATTTTTGTTCTCGCTTAAACTTGTAGGCAGGAAACTTAGTAGGTCAAACCTCCGGGACCCCTTAACCTGGGACCCTGCTGTCATCAGGTCAGCTGCTAGCTGCTAGCTGCTAGCTGCTAGCTGCTATCATCCCGCCACGGCATCACTATTTTATGAACGAAACATGGCGGAGAAACGTATAAGTGCTGATAACTCCTCTGTATCAAAAAAGAAAGTAAGGGAACGTTACCTCAACTTCGGTTTCGGAGGGGGGGGGGGGCTCAGCTTTTCTTAGACATAAGTAGGGGGGGCGCCAAGGAAAAAAGGTTGGGAACCACTGATCTAAATGTTCTCCAGGTCCAAGGCTGTTGTTTAGTAAATCTATCGCTGACATCGCTGTATTCTTCCTCTTTATAGAGACTACCAAAAATCATTTGTGCTGGTTAGGTCTAGAGGTGTTGAAATTAATCAAATAATCGATGCATCGAATTGTGGACATGGACGATGCTGCATCGATAATCATCCGGGCCATAATCGATTATTTCTGTTTATAATTTATGTAGGCCTAACAACCTTTCTGTTGACATATTCTGGTATGTTTTGCACATTCAGGAAGCGCCGTGTGCTCAGTGCTGTAGTTTATTTAGTATAACAGCCCTGCAGAATGTTTGGTTGTTGAAGCTTGAAAAGCTATGAATTAAATATCCTATATGGCTTTAATAGAAAAATGTATTTGATGCATCGTGATCGTGGGAACATTATTGAAAAAAGTTTGAGAACCAGTGGTTCTCAAACTTTTTTCAATAATGTTTCCCCTTTGAATGGTTTCTTTAAGCCATGTACCCCCTGACCAACGCTAATCATTTTTGGTAGAAAAAAGGTCTATATAAACAGTACAGCGCTGTCAGTGATAGATTTACTAAACAACAGCCTTGTAACTGAAAATGTTTAATTAGTAATTAAATGCTAATGAGAAAAGGAGTCAAAACCTTGGAAAAATATGGTAGAAAGAAGGAAGGAAGTAAGGCAAGAATAGGTCAAAATAGTATCAAAAACAGTGACATAACTTTGCAAAAAGCTAGAAACTTGTAAAAAGTAGGACAGTAGAAGTAAGGATAGATTAGGTCCAAAGAAGGAGACACAAATGTCACATTTTTGGTAGGAAAAAAAAAAGTCTACATAAAGAGGAACAATGTTCTGGACAACAGCCTTGTAGCTATTAAACATTTTGTTAAATATCTCACGTACCCCCTGCAGTCCTCCAGAGTGCCCCTAGGGGGACACGTACCCCCTGCAGTCCTCCAGAGTGCCCCTAGGGGGACACGTACCCCCTGCAGTCCTCCAGAGTGCCCCTAGGGGGACACGTACCCCCTGCAGTCCTCCAGAGTGCCCCTAGGGGGACACGTACCCCCATTTGAGAAACGCTAGTCTAGACCACACTCTATAATTCACAAGGACCCAGCAATTCCAGTAATTCCTATAAGAACAAGCATTTAGTGCGACAGTGGCGAGTTTAGGGAGAAACCTGGGACAGACCCAGGCTGTTAAATGACCGTCAGATTAAAAATGAAGAGGAGCAGGATGACGTACGATGTTGACCCGCATGCACCTGTCCTTCCAGGTGTGCGACAGTCTGGTGCAGATGTTCGGCCAGTGGCAGCAGGGGGCGCTGCAGCCGCTCAAACACACCATCGCCACCCTCACGCAGAAGAAGAGTCAGAGGGCAAAGGTCAGCGCTCCGCCCACGCAGTCGGACGAAGACGACGAGGATGATGATGGAACACAGGTACGTCTCACCTGACGCACACTGGACTCTGATACGCTGCCAGAGTGGAGTGTGATGTCCAGATGTAGTTTATTTTGCGGCATGTTGGGAATTCTTGTGACTTTGATTGTTGTAAAAAGAAAGAAAAGTCACAGTACTGTATAGTATGTAGTGTGATGTCGAAGTATAGTGTGATGATGTCATGGTATATTGTGACTTTTTTCAACATACTATGACTTTAAACCTTAAACCTATACTTCCCTACTGTGTTTATGTGACAGCTGCAGTTACTTTACATATATTACATATATACATACATATATTTACACATATAATTTTACTAACGACAGCTATCGGCCCCACGACTCCTGACTCGTGTTTATTTGCATATAAAATGTGTGTTGTGTGCTCAGATGATGTGACTTTTTTGTACATTTTCAACATACTATACTATGACTTTTTTACTTTTTTTGACATACTATACTATGACTTTTTTGTACATTTTCAACATACTATAATATGACTTTTTTACTTTTTTTGACATACTATACTATGACTTTTTTGTACATTTTCGACATACTATACTATGACTTTTTTACTTTTTTTGACATACTATACTATGACTTTTTTGTACATTTTCAACATACTATACTATGACTTTTTTGTACATTTTCAACATACTATAATATGACTTTTTTACTTTTTTTGACATACTATACTATGACTTTTTTGTACATTTTCGACATACTATACTATGACTTTTTTCGACATACTATACTATGACTTTTTTACTTTTTTCGACATACTATACTATGACTTTTTTACTTTTTTCGACATACTATATTATGACTTTTTCCGACATACTATGACTTTAAACTTTAAACCTTAAACCTATACTTCCCTACTGTGTTTATGTGACAGCTGCAGTTACTTTACATATTATAATTTTACTAACGACAGCTATCGGCCCCACGACTCCTGACTTGTGTTTATTTGCATATAGTAAAATGTGTGTTGTGTGCTCAGATGATGGAGTGTGAGTCGTCCGGTCCATCAGTCAGCAGGACAGATCCTCCTCCTCCTCCTCCGCAGGCTGAAGAGGACGGTTGGACGGTGGTGCGGAAGAAGAAGTGAAGATGAAGAGCGTTATGAACTGATAAACTCAGCTGTCCTTAAGGACGGGACTCTGTGTGTGAGAGACACTGACAAAGACTCCCAAAGTGTGTTTTTAATGGAGGTAAACTGTGAGCAGCCTGAAGGGAGAAGCTCCATTAAAGCAGACTCAGTCTGGTTTCTGTGGTTGGTTTTATATTAAAGCTGTTGGAACTACCGTCTGGTGTGTCTCGTGGGAAATGAACAGTTTTAGACTGTAGCGTTATGTTGTGTTGTGTAGTGTATAGCCAAAATGTCAACAGTGTCATCAGCTTAGCATTTTGACATACTATACTATGATTTTTTTTATACTTTGTCGACATGCTATACTATGACTTTTTTCGACATACTATACTATGACTTTTTTCACTTTTTTTCGACATACTATACTATGACTTGTTTTTGCTTTTTCCAGCATACTATGACTTTAAACTTTAAACCTTAAACCTATACTTCCCTACTGTGTTTATGTGACAGCTGCAGTTACTTTACATATTATAATTTTACTAACGACAGCTATCGGCCCCACGACTCCTGACTCGTGTTTATTTGCATATAGTAAAATGTGTGTTGTGTGCTCAGATGATGGAGTGTGAGTCGTCCGGTCCATCAGTCAGCAGGACAGATCCTCCTCCGCAGGCTGAAGAGGACGGTTGGACGGTGGTGCGGAAGAAGAAGTGAAGATGAAGAGATTGTTGGTTTTATATTAAAGCTGTTGGAACTACCGTCTGGTGTGTCTGAATGAAAAAATGAACAGTTTTAGACTGTAGAGTTATATTGTGTAGTGTATAGCAGGGCTGTTGTCAAGACCACCTTTGTCGAGTCCAAGACATGTCCAAGACCAGGACTAGTCGAGACCAAGTCGAGACTGAGTCCAAAGAGGTTAAAAGTCCGAGTCAAGACCGAGTCCGGGACAGGAAAAAAAAAATAAAGAAATAGTCTTATGATACCTCTGCAGGTGTCTTACGAAATTGTTGTTTTGCAGAATTTGCAGTCTGCCCTGTGTTTCTTTTTAAGCGCAGTGCTGAGAAATTCCTGCTGACTTCTATAACCAAATTTGATTATGGCAGAATTGGCGGACATCTTCGTTTCTTACAGTGTGTGTGAATCAATGAACATGAAGGGCAATAAAGTTAGCAGGGCACGCAGATGCAGGGGGTGCGAAGATAATCTCGTGTGTGATTGGTTATCAGGTGGCCAGTGTTTTCACTTTCCCTCCAATATTATTCAGTCCCTCCAGAAAAACGTGATTATTCGATCGCATAATTCAATGCATAATCAGCCAAAGTCTGCATATTTATGCGGGGGGGGGGCGCATTTTTTCAAATACGCCGCACTTTCGCCGCATAAATTGCAGATTTCCGTGCAAAATGCATAATTTCATAATCCCCGCATTTTCGTTGCAAAAAAGTCACATATATCTTAGCAGAAAGTTGAAAAATGTTGCGTTTACTTCACACAAGAGCAGCCGTTTTCCCCTGTTGCCATGGGAACCTTATGAAGTGATGTAATTCCCGCAATTTCATCGCATAAAATTGCATAAATAGCCCGCATATTCCATCACATTTTTTAAGAAAACGTGCCGCATAATCAAGGATTTTTGCAATCATCACAAAAAAACTGAATTTTTCTGGAAGGACTGGTTATTATAAACTTAATAAAGACACCTGGACTCGGTCGAGACCAAAAGCCATATTTGGCAAGACCAGTAGCAGAGACCGAGACGAGTCCAAGTCCAAATACCAGCGAGTCTGAGACAAGTCCGAGACCACAGAAAACCCGCCTCGAGACCGGACTCAAGTCCAAGACTATATTGAGTACTACAGCCCTGGTGTATAGCCAAAATGTCAACATTGTCATGAGGATGTACTTTGAAAGAGCTCAAGGGAAATGTCTCAGATGAGCGTTCAGTAATCTTTATTTTCACAGAAGAAACAATGTTCCACACAAACGGACACATGTAAAAAAAAAAAACTGGTGATGTCACTGTGACTGGACGAGGGGTCGGGGCTCATTTCAAGGCACTATTTATTTATTTCTTTATTTATTATATGAACATAGAAACAGGCGAACAGGTCAGAGGCGATTCACTTTGAGCTACGGAGATCAATACTGTGATCAGAGTCAGTGAGAGGGTCGGCTGCTGTCGGGACGCTACAGTGTGCTCGTCTATATCACAACTCATCGGGGAGGTTTAGGAGTCTTAGAAGTCTCTGATTAATAATCAATGAACAAGAAGGTTTCATAAAAAGGGAGAGAAAGAAAGAGTCAGTTCAATTATCAACTTAGCCAAAAGTCAAAAGGAACTGACAGAATTCAGCAGAATCAGAAAAACAGAAAATCACAAACGGTTTAAAGAGCAGAAATAAACAGAAACCTGCAAAAACTGAGCAAATGTCAGCGTTCAAATCAACCAATCAATCAATTTATCCATACTATCAGACCAGGACACAGGAAATCAACAGAGAGATTTCTAACACTCCTAAACACAGCGTGTGTGTGTGTGTGTGTGATCAGCTGTGTGTTTATGTGTGCAGCCATGCGTGCTGCAGACACTGCGCTGCCGTCGCCCTGCATTCAGGCTGCAGCTCCAACATGGTCGACAGGAAGTCGCTGAACTGCGCCGCCTGGTCCAGCGGCCACTCGTACTTCTCCAACAGAACCTCGAACAGCGCCCACGGCTTCAGGCTGGAGATGTGACGCAGCTCACCTGACGCAGATTAGACAGGCGCAGAGAGGGAAGACAGAATAGCATAAAAAGTTTTTTTTAAAAGTCATAGTATAGTATGTCGAAAAAAGTAAAAAGTCATAGTATAGTATGTCGAAAAAAGTCATAGTATAGTATGTCGAAAAAGTGATAAAAAGTCATAGTATGTCGAAAAAAGTAAAAGTCATAGTATAGTATATCAAAAAAAGTTAAAAAAGTAAAAAGTCATAGTATAGTATGTCGAAAAAAGTAAAAAAAGTAAAAAGTCATAGTATAGTATGTCGAAAAAAGTAAAAAGTCATAGTATAGTATGTCGAAAAAAGTAAAAAGTCATAGTATAGTATGTCGAAAAAAGTAAAAAAAGTAAAAAGTCATAGTATAGTATGTCGAAAAAGTGATAAAAAGTCATAGTATAGTATGTCGAAAAAGTAAAAAAGTCATAGTATAGTATGTCGAAAAAAGTCATAGTATAGTATGTCGAAAAAAGTCATAGTATAGTATGTCGAAAAAAGTAAAAAAAGTAAAAAGTCATAGTATAGTATGTCGAAAAAGTGATAAAAAGTCATAGTATAGTATGTCGAAAAAGTAAAAAAGTCATAGTATAGTATGTCGAAAAAAGTCATAGTATAGTATGTCGAAAAAAGTAAAAAAGTCATAGTATAGTATGTCAAAAAAAGTAAAAAAAGTCATAGTAGTATGTCAAAAAAAAGTAAAAAAAGTCATAGTATAGTATGTCAAAAAAAGTCATAGTATAGTATGTCGAAAAAAGTAAAAAGTCATAGTATAGTATGTCGAAAAAAGTCATAGTATAGTATGTCAAAAAAAGTCATAGTATAGTATGTCAAAAAAAGTAAAAAAAGTCATAGTAGTATGTCAAAAAAAAGTAAAAAAAGTCATAGTATGTCAAAAAAAGTAAAAAGTCATAGTATAGTATGTCAAAAAAAGTAAAAAGTCATAGTATAGTATGTCGAAAAAAGTAAAAAAGTCATAGTATAGTATGTCAAAAAAAGTAAAAAAAAGTCATAGTAGTATGTCAAAAAAAAGTAAAAAAAAAGTCATAGTATAGTATGTCAAAAAAAGTAAAAAAAAGTCATAGTAGTATGTCAAAAAAAGTAAAAAAAAGTCATAGTAGTATGTCAAAAAAAGTAAAAAAGTCATAGTATAGTATGTTGAAAAAAGTAAAAAAAAGTCATAGTAGTATGTCAAAAAAAGTAAAAAAAAGTCATAGTAGTATGTCAAAAAAAGTAAAAAAAAAGTCATAGTATAGTATGTCAAAAAAAGTAAAAAAAAGTCATAGTAGTATGTCGAAAAAGTAAAAAAGTCATAGTATAGTATGTCGAAAAAAGTAAAAAAAGTAAAAAGTCATAGTATAGTATGTCGAAAAAGTGATAAAAAGTCATAGTATAGTATGTCGAAAAAGTAAAAAGTCATAGTATAGTATGTCGAAAAAGTGATAAAAAGTCATAGTATAGTATGTCAAAAAAAGTCAAAAAAGTCATAGTATAGTATGTCAAAAAAAGTCATAGTATAGTATGTCGAAAAAAGTCATAGTATAGTATGTCGAAAAAAGTAAAAAGTCATAGTATAGTATGTCGAAAAAGTAAAAAATCATAGTATAGTATGTCGAAAAAAGTAAAAAGTCATAGTATAGTATGTCGAAAAAAGTTAAAAAAGTCATAGTATAGTATGTCAAAAAAAGTAAAAAGTCATAGTATAGTATGTCGAAAAAAGTAAAAAGTCATAGTATAGTATGTCGAAAAAAGTAAAAAGTCATAGTATAGTATGTCAAAAAAAGTTAAAAAAGTCATAGTATAGTATGTTGAAAAAAGTAAAAAGTCATAGTATAGTATGTCGAAAAAAGTAAAAAGTCATAGTATAGTATGTTGAAAAAAGTAAAAAGTCATAGTATAGTATGTTGAAAAAAGTAAAAAGTCATAGTATAGTATGTCGAAAAAAGTAAAAAGTCATAGTATAGTATGTCGAAAAAAGTAGAAAAAAGTAAAAAGTCATAGTATAGTATGTCGAAAAAAGTAAAAAGTCATAGTATAGTACGTCGAAAAAAGTAAAAAAAGTAAAAAGTCATAGTATAGTATGTCGAAAAAGTGATAAAAAGTCATAGTATAGTATGTCGAAAAAGTAAAAAAGTCATAGTATAGTATGTCGAAAAAAGTCATAGTATAGTATGTCGAAAAAAAGTCATAGTATAGTATGTCGAAAAAAGTCATAGTATAGTATGTCGAAAAAAGTCATAGTATAGTATGTCGAAAAAAGTAAAAAGTCATAGTATAGTATGTCGAAAAAGTAAAAAGTCATAGTATAGTATGTCAAAAAAAGTTAAAAAAGTCATAGTATAGTATGTCAAAAAAAGTAAAAAGTCATAGTATAGTATGTCGAAAAAAGTAAAAAGTCATAGTATAGTATGTCGAAAAAGTAAAAAAGTCATAGTATAGTATGTCGAAAAAAGTAAAAAAGTCATAGTATAGTATGTCAAAAAAAGTAAAAAAAGTCATAGTAGTATGTCAAAAAAAAGTAAAAAAAGTCATAGTATAGTATGTCAAAAAAAGTCATAGTATAGTATGTCGAAAAAAGTAAAAAGTCATAGTATAGTATGTCGAAAAAAGTCATAGTATAGTATGTCGAAAAAAGTCATAGTATAGTATGTCAAAAAAGTAAAAAGTCATAGTATAGTATGTCGAAAAAAGTAAAAAGTCATAGTATAGTATGTCGAAAAAAGTAAAAAGTCATAGTATAGTATGTCGAAAAAAGTAAAAAAAGTAAAAAGTCATAGTATAGTATGTCGAAAAAGTAAAAAAGTCATAGTATAGTATGTCGAAAAAAGTCATAGTATAGTATGTCGAAAAAAGTCATAGTATAGTATGTCGAAAAAAGTAAAAAGTCATAGTATAGTATGTCGAAAAAGTAAAAAGTCATAGTATAGTATGTCAAAAAAAGTAAAAAAAGTCATAGTATAGTATGTCAAAAAAAGTAAAAAAAAGTCATAGTAGTATGTCAAAAAAAGTAAAAAAGTCATAGTATAGTATGTCGAAAAAAGTAAAAAAAAAGTCATAGTATAGTATGTCAAAAAAAGTAAAAAAAGTCATAGTATAGTATGTCAAAAAAAGTAAAAAAAGTCATAGTAGTATGTCAAAAAAAAGTAAAAAAAGTCATAGTATGTCAAAAAAAGTAAAAAGTCATAGTATAGTATGTCAAAAAAAGTAAAAAGTCATAGTATAGTATGTCGAAAAAAGTAAAAAGTCATAGTATAGTATGTCGAAAAAGTAAAAAAGTCATAGTATAGTATGTCGAAAAAAGTAAAAAAGTCATAGTATAGTATGTCAAAAAAAGTAAAAAAAGTCATAGTAGTATGTCAAAAAAAAGTAAAAAAAGTCATAGTATAGTATGTCAAAAAAAGTAAAAAAAAGTCATAGTAGTATGTCAAAAAAAGTAAAAAAGTCATAGTATAGTATGTCGAAAAAAGTAAAAAAAAAGTCATAGTATAGTATGTCAAAAAAAGTAAAAAAAGTCATAGTAGTATGTCAAAAAAAGTAAAAAAAGTCATAGTATAGTATGTCAAAAAAAGTAAAAAAAGTCATAGTAGTATGTCAAAAAAAGTAAAAAAAAAGTCATAGTATAGTATGTCAAAAAAAGTAAAAAAAGTCATAGTAGTATGTCGAAAAAGTAAAAAAGTCATAGTATAGTATGTCGAAAAAAGTAAAAAAAGTAAAAAGTCATAGTATAGTATGTCGAAAAAGTGATAAAAAGTCATAGTATAGTATGTCGAAAAAGTAAAAAGTCATAGTATAGTATGTCGAAAAAGTGATAAAAAGTCATAGTATAGTATGTCAAAAAAAGTCAAAAAAGTCATAGTATAGTATGTCAAAAAAAGTCATAGTATAGTATGTCGAAAAAAGTCATAGTATAGTATGTCGAAAAAAGTAAAAAGTCATAGTATAGTATGTCGAAAAAGTAAAAAATCATAGTATAGTATGTCGAAAAAAGTAAAAAGTCATAGTATAGTATGTCGAAAAAAGTTAAAAAAGTCATAGTATAGTATGTCAAAAAAAGTAAAAAGTCATAGTATAGTATGTCGAAAAAAGTCATAGTATAGTATGTCGAAAAAAGTAAAAAAAAGTAAAAAGTCATAGTATAGTATGTCGAAAAAAGTTAAAAAAGTCATAGTATAGTATGTTGAAAAAAGTAAAAAGTCATAGTATAGTATGTCGAAAAAAGTAAAAAGTCATAGTATAGTATGTTGAAAAAAGTAAAAAGTCATAGTATAGTATGTCGAAAAAAGTAAAAAGTCATAGTATAGTATGTCAAAAAAAGTTAAAAAAGTCATAGTATAGTATGTTGAAAAAAGTAAAAAGTCATAGTATAGTATGTCGAAAAAAGTAAAAAGTCATAGTATAGTATGTCGAAAAAAGTAGAAAAAAGTAAAAAGTCATAGTATAGTATGTCAAAAAAAGTTAAAAAAGTCATAGTATAGTATGTTGAAAAAAGTAAAAAGTCATAGTATAGTATGTCGAAAAAAGTAAAAAGTCATAGTATAGTATGTCGAAAAAAGTAAAAAGTCATAGTATAGTATGTCGAAAAAAGTAAAAAGTCATAGTATAGTATGTCGAAAAAAGTAAAAAAAGTAAAAAGTCATAGTATAGTATGTCGAAAAAGTGATAAAAAGTCATAGTATAGTATGTCGAAAAAGTAAAAAAGTCATAGTATAGTATGTCGAAAAAAGTAAAAAAAGTAAAAAGTCATAGTATAGTATGTCGAAAAAGTGATAAAAAGTCATAGTATAGTATGTCGAAAAAGTAAAAAAGTCATAGTATAGTATGTCGAAAAAAGTCATAGTATAGTATGTCGAAAAAAGTAAAAAGTCATAGTATAGTATGTCGAAAAAGTAAAAAATCATAGTATAGTATGTCAAAAAAAGTTAAAAAAGTCATAGTATAGTATGTCAAAAAAAGTAAAAAGTCATAGTATAGTATGTCGAAAAAAGTAAAAAGTCATAGTATAGTATGTTGAAAAGGTAAAAAAGTCATAGTATAGTATGTCGAAAAAAGTAAAAAAGTCATAGTATAGTATGTCGAAAAAGTAAAAAAGTCATAGTATAGTATGTCGAAAAAAGTAAAAAAGTCATAGTATAGTATGTCAAAAAAAGTAAAAAAAGTCATAGTATAGTATGTCAAAAAAAGTAAAAAAAAGTCATAGTAGTATGTCAAAAAAAGTAAAAAAAGTCATAGTATAGTATGTCGAAAAAAGTAAAAAAAAGTCATAGTATAGTATGTCAAAAAAAGTAAAAAAAAGTCATAGTAGTATGTCAAAAAAAGTAAAAAAAAAAGTCATAGTATAGTATGTCAAAAAAAGTAAAAAAAGTCATAGTAGTATGTCGAAAAAGTAAAAAAGTCATAGTATAGTATGTCGAAAAAAGTAAAAAAAGTAAAAAGTCATAGTATAGTATGTCGAAAAAGTGATAAAAAGTCATAGTATAGTATGTCAAAAAAAGTAAAAAAAGTCATAGTATAGTATGTCAAAAAAAGTAAAAAAAAAGTCATAGTATAGTATGTCAAAAAAAGTAAAAAAAAGTCATAGTAGTATGTTGAAAAAGTAAAAAAGTCATAGTATAGTATGTCGAAAAAAGTAAAAAAAGTAAAAAGTCATAGTATAGTATGTCGAAAAAGTGATAAAAAGTCATAGTATAGTATGTCAAAAAAAGTCAAAAAAGTCATAGTATAGTATGTCGAAAAAGTAAAAAATCATAGTATAGTATGTCGAAAAAAGTAAAAAGTCATAGTATAGTATGTCGAAAAAAGTAAAAAAAAGTAAAAAGTCATAGTATAGTATGTCGAAAAAAGTTAAAAAAGTCATAGTATAGTATGTCAAAAAAAGTAAAAAGTCATAGTATAGTATGTCAAAAAAAGTAAAAAGTCATAGTTATAGTATGTCGAAAAAAGTAAAAAAAAGTAAAAAGTCATAGTATAGTATGTCGAAAAAAGTTAAAAAAGTCATAGTATAGTATGTCGAAAAAAGTAAAAAGTCATAGTATAGTATGTCGAAAAAAGTAGAAAAAAGTAAAAAGTCATAGTATAGTATGTCAAAAAAAGTTAAAAAAGTCATAGTATAGTATGTTGAAAAAAGTAAAAAGTCATAGTATAGTATGTCGAAAAAAATAAAGTCATAGTATAGTATGTCGAAAAAAGTTAAAAAAGTCATAGTATAGTATGTTGAAAAAAGTAAAAAGTCATAGTATAGTATGTCGAAAAAAGTAAAAAGTCATAGTATAGTATGTCGAAAAAAGTAAAAAGTCATAGTATAGTATGTCAAAAAAAGTTAAAAAAAGTCATAGTATAGTATGTTGAAAAAAGTAAAAAGTCATAGTATAGTATGTCGAAAAAAGTAAAAAGTCATAGTATAGTATGTCGAAAAAAGTCATAGTATAGTATGTCGAAAAAAGTCATAGTATAGTATGTCGAAAAAAGTCATAGTATAGTATGTCGAAAAAAGTCATAGTATAGTATGTCGAAAAAAGTCATAGTATAGTATGTCGAAAAAAGTAAAAAGTCATAGTATAGTATGTCGAAAAAAGTCATAGTATAGTATGTCGAAAAAAGTCATAGTATAGTATGTCAAAAAAAGTCATAGTATAGTATGTCGAAAAAAGTAAAAAGTCATAGTATAGTATGTCGAAAAAGTAAAAAATCATAGTATAGTATGTCGAAAAAGTAAAAAGTCATAGTATAGTATGTCGAAAAAAGTTAAAAAAGTCATAGTATAGTATGTCGAAAAAGTAAAAAATCATAGTATAGTATGTCGAAAAAGTAAAAAGTCATAGTATAGTATGTCGAAAAAAGTAGAAAAAAGTAAAAAGTCATAGTATAGTATGTCGAAAAAAGTAAAAAGTCATAGTATAGTATGTCGAAAAAAGTTAAAAAAGTCATAGTATAGTATGTTGAAAAAAGTAAAAAGTCATAGTATAGTATGTCGAAAAAAGTAAAGTCATAGTATAGTATGTCGAAAAAAGTAAAAAGTCATAGTATAGTATGTCAAAAAAAGTTAAAAAAAGTCATAGTATAGTATGTTGAAAAAAGTAAAAAGTCATAGTATAGTATGTCGAAAAAAGTAAAAAGTCATAGTATAGTATGTCGAAAAAAGTCATAGTATAGTATGTCGAAAAAAGTAATAGTATAGTATGTCGAAAAAAGTCATAGTATAGTATGTCAAAAAAAGTCATAGTATAGTATGTCGAAAAAAGTCATAGTATAGTATGTCGAAAAAAGTAAAAAGTCATAGTATAGTATGTCGAAAAAAGTCATAGTATAGTATGTCGAAAAAAGTCATAGTATAGTATGTCAAAAAAAGTCATAGTATAGTATGTCGAAAAAAGTAAAAAGTCATAGTATAGTATGTCGAAAAAGTAAAAAATCATAGTATAGTATGTCGAAAAAGTAAAAAGTCATAGTATAGTATGTCGAAAAAAGTTAAAAAAGTCATAGTATAGTATGTCGAAAAAGTAAAAAATCATAGTATAGTATGTCGAAAAAGTAAAAAGTCATAGTATAGTATGTCAAAAAAAGTAAAAAGTCATAGTATAGTATGTCGAAAAAAGTAAAAAGTCATAGTATAGTATGTCGAAGAAATTACGTTAACATGGCCCCGGAAAAACTGGGCAGCGCTTCCCGTCCAATCACATCGCTTTAGCGGTCAATGTAAACCCGGTGTTCCAGTACTTCGAGAGCTCAGAGTTTCTACTTTCAGTAACATTGATGAGATTAAACAGACAGACAGACAGACAGACACGTTGACAGACAGACAGACAGACAGACAGTCAGTCTCACCTCTCCTGTTGAAGTACTCTCTGGAGTAGCGGCCAGACAAAGCGAACGGCAGAGGAATCGGTCCGAGCAGCTCGATGACGTGAGCGATGTGATCTGAACACAAAGAATTTAAAATACACACTGAAGTACTCTCTGGTGCACAGAAAGCTGCTTGTACTGCTGAGTACAATACTGAGTATTATAATGTGAAGTACCTTCGTCTCTGGTGTAATCTTCTCCTGAATGAGGTTCAAACAGGTAATCTCCTGTCGCCAACTCAAACGCCTGAAACATCAAACCAGACATCAAAACTGGTGTGTGTGTGTGTGTGTGTGTGTGTGTGTGTGTGTGTGTGTGTGTGTGTGTGTGTGTGTACCATGCAGGCGGTGCTCCAGATGTCAGCAGGCGGTCCGTACTCTGCTCCAATCAGAACCTCCAGAGCTCTGTACTGTCGGGTCTGAATGTCCTCTGTGAAATGTTTGTGCTGGAAGAGAGAGAGAGAGAGAGAGAGAGAGAGAGAGAGAGAGAGAGAGAGAGAGAGAGAGAGAGAGAGAGAGAGAGACAGAGAGAGAGAGAGAGAGAGAGAGATAGAGAGAGAGAGAGAAAGAGAGAGAGACAGAGAGAGAGGAGCCATCTGATTGGTCCGATGTTCATACTGACACTACAGAGAGGAAGAGGAGAAGATGACGAAGGTGTCTCACCACCCAGCATGCATTTCCCAGATCAGCGATCTTCACTCGCAGTTTGTGGGCGTTCTGAGGATCCAGAGGACTGAGGACGAAGTCGGAGGCACTAAACACTGAAAAACACAAACACCACATCAAATCTTACTAATTATATATATATATCTATATATATATATAGATATATATATATATATATCTATATATATATATATATATATATATATATATATATATATATATATATATATATATATATATATATATAGATATATATATATATATAGTAGGGTCTCATTCAGAGCGGTGTACTTTTCAAAGGTGGAGTCTGTTTTTGTGCAACAAAAGTCTCTCAGTGTGTTAACTGCCCATTTTGTGAGTTTGTTTGTGTTGTTGTGTCTTTTATATCTTGTATGTGATTTAATTCTCCCGGTGCAGCAATTAATAAATACAGTAGTAATGTAATATGCATAATAAGAGGTGGAAAGACTACAAAAACTATTCTACTTAAGTAAAAGTAACTAATATTACCGGTATTAAAATCTACTCAAGTAAAAGTAAAAGGTAGCCCATCCTTCACTACATTAGTTTTCGAGGCAGGGTTTGTTCCTAGAATTTTTAATTTACAATTTTTTTGTTGGATGTGATTTAAAATGTAGCAAAGTACAGTGCTCAGCATACATTTATGAACCCATGTTAAAGTTGACTAAAAAGAGGAATAAAAAAAAATCATCTTATGGAAATTGATCTTAATGCCTTAATTAAAAAAATGAGGAAAAATCCAACCTTTAAGGACACCAATTTTCTTTGTGAATGAATAATGTCTCGTGAATAATTAAATGTTCTTCCTTAAAATACAGGGGGCATAAATCAGTACACCCCTATGTTAAATTCCCATAGAGGCAGGCAGACTTTTATTTTGAAAGGCCAGTTATTTCATGGATCCAGGATACTATGCATCCTGATAAAGTTCCCTTGGTCCCCACATCATCACATACCCTTCACCATACCCCCACATCATCACATACCCTTCATCATACCCCCACATCATCACATACCCTTCACCATACCCCCACATCATCACATACCCTTCACCATACCCCCACATCATCACATACCCTTCATCATACCCCCACATCATCACATACCCTTCATCATACCCCCACATCATCACATACCCTTCACCATACCCCCACATCATCACATACCCTTCACCATACCCCACATCATCACATACCCTTCATCATACCCCCACATCATCACATACCCTTCACCATACCCCCACATCATCACATACCCTTCACCATACCTAGAGATTGGCATGGGGTACTTTCCATAAAATCATCTCTCAATGCAAATCAAACCAGCTATTAGGCTAACTGAAATAAAACCATGCCAATCTCTAGGTATGGTGAAGGGTATGTGATGATGTGGGGTATGGTGAAGGGTATGTGATGATGTGGGGGTATGATGAAGGGTATGTGATGATGTGGGGGTATTTTAATTCCAAAGGCCAAGAGAACTTTATCAGGATGCATAGTATCCTGGATCCATGAAATAACTGGCCTTTCAAAATAAAAGTCTGCCTGCCTCTATGGGAATTTAACATAGGGGTGTACTGACTTATGCCCCCTGTATTTTAAGGAAGAACATTTATTTATTTACGATACATTATTCATTCACAAAGAAAATTGGTGTCCTTAAAGGTCGGATTTTTCTTAATTTTTTTTAATTAAGGCATTAAGATCAATTTCCATAAGATGATTTTTTTTTTATTTCTCTTTTTAGTCAACTTTAGCATGGGTTCATAAACTTATGCTGAGGACTGTACAATACTTCAAACAAAACATACTGAAGTAAATATATCCCCTCGGGGGAATTGTTCATTTACAGTTGCTCACAGTCAGATTTAAGGCATAAGAGTAAGAAAAAACAAGTCAGTAAATGTATAACATAACTGAGGTGCCTGTTGCTGTACAGTATTGCACCAAGTAATTACTGCACGTAATTGTCCAAGAGTATCTACATTACAGAGATGTGATATATCTCTTTGTTTTCTCACGGTCTCGTCCGCTCGAGTATCCCGACTGAGTAGAAAGTGCTGACTCAGACGTGGCTGACATCACAGAGCTGGAGAAGCCTGACAGGCCCGAGGCGGGGCTGGAGAACCGTCCGGGGTCGTGGCCGTTACACCGCTCCTCTAACCAGGAGCCGGACGACTCTGGACTCGCTTTGCTGTTGGCTGCGGAGCAGGGAGGGTTTCCGTTCACAACCAGAGAGCCTGAGAGCAAAAGAGTACGTTTAGAGAGAGAGCACCATGTTTATATGTCCGTAAATCTGGATCAACGGAAGTACATTTCCAGGAGAGTTACCGTCAGGGTTCATACGCATTTTAACCAATACTTTTCCATGACCTTTCCATGACTTTTTGGCAAATTTCCATGACTATGTATTCCTGAAAATGTAAGTTGACATTATACAATAAGAATAAAAATCTGTGTTAAAGTTTACCCTCAGAGGTTTAACAATACAATGAAGGACAATTTATGTTGTTCATAGTGGGAGTCGTAATATCACGCCCCGAATAGAACGGTGAGGTTAGGACGACGTGAAATACATTTATTAATCACATATTATTATGCTGTGTTAAAAAAAAAAATACGTTTTTTCAAAACGTATGAACCCTGTACCTTCCTCTCTGTGTGTCGCCGTTCTCAAACTCTGTTTTCTTCGGGAAACAACAACTAACTTCAAGCTACCGAGCTACACGCTGAAAATGTCAAGTTTTGAAGAAAATTTGGACGGTGCAACAAGGCAGGTCTGCTCGGTTCTTTCAGGGAATTATTGTAAAGATTTATAAAGAATATGTTTAGATCATTTCCTCTCTAACTGGGAGGTTTTGGGACTGATTGGTGGGATTGCTGTGGACGAAGTACACACGGAGATACACTGGTAAGAGCCAATGAGGTTTAACCATGTATCAGCTAATTTAAAGGCACACTATGCAAGATTTGTACCTTAATATAACAGCTTGGAAGTCATTTTGATGGTAAACGAACTCGTAGTAGGGCTAATCATCCCGATAGCAAAGCAGGGGAGGGGACTCCGCTGGCAAAACCAGCAATGCAGGTTTGCCGCGCCAAAATCTCGCGAGAATCACGACTTGCCTTACGGCACGACGTCACATACATCGACAACATACAAGAAGCAGCCTCTATGGAAGACACTAGCACGCATTTCAGACTTGAATCATGGCCATGAGTCGACGGAGAAAACGAAGAAAGCGCGGTCGAAAGAGTCAAGGAAAAAAAATACGAGAAACTGACCGCGTGAGGAACCGGAGAAGAGTCCCACTCGCTCACACTTTCACTCGTTAGAGCTAAAAAGCAGCAAAGTACAACACAGCTTTGACAAAAATGGACACTGCATAGTATGCCTTTAAATAGCTCACGTTACTGTATTGTGTCAACAGTTAACTTCATGTAATATTGTATGAGGCGTTTTCTTATACTGGGTGCAAATGTTCCACCAAAACAAGTTCCTTCCTGAGACTATTTAGCAGAGCCCCCGTCACTGCGTCTGGAGATTAGCGCCGGCCAAGATGATTGTGATTGGTTTAAAGAAATGCAAACAACCCAGAGCCTTTTTTTTCTCCTATCCCAGAATGCATCTGTGGTGTGCAGCCAGACCTAACTCCGCAGCACTGTGGAGATAAGAGCTGGGTATGCAAGACTAGTTTATCTGTGACACACACACACACACACACACACACACACTTCGCAGTCGGTAATGTGAATGAGATATTCTATCACAGCACATATCATTTTATGCAGCAATACTGACAAACATTGTGATACATACATACATGATATGTTTACGTGTGTACTTACAGTTACTGTCTGTGTCCTCAGGTTGTAACAATACACCATCCTCATCCTCCAGCCTCTGAAAACACACACAGACACACACACACACACACAGAAAATATAAACTTTTATTTTGAAGGGAGCATTTTGTCACTTCTGACCCTCCGAAAAACCAGCAGCGTCCATTGAGTTTTTACAGCAGGGAGATAGGGGCAAGGGTAGCACACGGCTAATCTTAGTTTCACTTTAGTTTGACACCATTAAACTAACTGAAAACATTACAAGATAATTTATATATTTGTATTTAAACAAATATTCTGATACATAAGTCTAGCGTTAGGAACAGCAACATGTCTCCGCCGGTCGGGCTGACTGCTAGTTTGGGTGGTGATATTTTCTTTAGTCTGTGGCCCAACATATGAACTAGCTCGCCAAGCTCACGTTAGTCAAATGGCAGAGTTACCCCATAGACAGTGAAAGAAATGGACACAATCGACGCCATAGACTTCGACAGAGACCAGTGAAGGATATTAGAAGTCACTTTGCTGGTGATGGCTGAGCGTTACTGAGCAGCCTCCAACTGAGCTTGAAGACGTAGATGTGACGTGAGCAACCTGTCTGAAAGTTGGAAGTCTTCTGGTAGCTGTGCCAAGAGAAATCTCAATCATTCCCAATCTAGCAGAGACGGAGAGCGTGAGTAGGAGCTGTCCATGAGCGTAGGAGCAGGAGCAAAACGTTGCTGAAAATAGTTCCGATGCTTTCATGGACTCTCTATAGGCTTCTCCCTTGACTGTATGAGGCCTCCACGTCCCCCTGATTGCTTGCGAGCTTCTCCTGTACTATACGGTAATTCCTCTACTATGAGACAGTAAGTCTCGTGGTTATGACCCAATCGTTAGCCTATTTTTACAACGTCTGCTACGGAGCCATAACGTGAGGTACAAGGTAATGGAGCGTTTTATACATTGTCGTGTTTCTTTAGAAATAAACAATGGACAAATAGAGTCTTTAAACTCTTCAGATATAAAGTTATTCTCTGTCAAAGTGGCGTCAAAATGAATGGCAGTCAATGGGATGCTAACGGGAGGTGATGGCTTGGTAGCCTCAGAATATCCCCATAGGAGGTACGCTTTCCATATGTTCGCTTACCCCCTTGGGTTTCCCCCAGAAAAGTTGTATAGACCTTCATTAAGTCAGTGCTAAAAGCTAACTGGAGATTTGAAAATATGACGCCTAAGTTTCCAACCCAGCTGCCCCGCTCTAACTGTAGTTTAAAAACACGTTAAAAATACATTTAAATCCCGCATTTAAATATTGGTTATATTAGAGAGAGTTAGCGAACTGCCGAGTCGCCCTGTTTGCTCAGCTGCTAGACGGGCTGCACTCGGCATTGTCGGCAAACTTTAATTATTTTACTTTATTGACAAAAAAGCTTTCTGAACTGTCTGTGGAAAGGATCAACGGAGATAAGAGAAACCAGTGTGGCCCTAAATGACAGCAAAACTCAGTAAAGACTCACATTGAGCTGAAATGGAAACACTGTGCTGCAGTCTTTTCATATCTATGGCTGCAACATATGTTGTAAGGTTTAAGCCAATGTTTTTTCGGGGGTAACTCCGTTCACTTTACCAGCAGTAGCCTAGCTATTGACATCTCTTTTTCCTCTCGCTTTTCCTCACAGCGGCACTCATACGCTACTCTCCGTTACCGCTCGCTCCCTCACTTAAGGCACCCTCATAAGGGGGTTGCGGTCTACCGCGAGAATTTCTTGCTTTTCAATCGCGGTGAGAAAAAATCCATACGTCCCAGCCCTACATCAAACATGCATTTTAGATGAAGGAGATGAGAGTATATCTAGTTGTTCCTCGTCCCCCATTTGCTCAGCGCTGTTAAGTTGTATGTACGGGACGCAGGAGGGTTCTACCCGGAAGGTATTGTAAACAAACATTGTGATTGGGTATTTTAGTATTACTACAGTACCTGTATATCCACCAGTCTCTCCTCCAACAGTCTCTGTTGACGCTTCGCTTTCCTTTTCAACTTCTTCTTCTTGTTCTTAGACAGCTTACCAACCTACACACACACACACACACACACACAGACAGACACACACACACACACACACACACAGACACACACACAGACACACACACAGACACACACACACACACACACACACACACACACACACACAGACAGACACACACACACACACACACACACACACACACACACAGACACACACACACACACACACACACACACACACACACACACACACACAGACAGACACACACACACACACACACACACACAGACACACACAAACAGACACACACACACACACACAGACAGACACAGACACACACACACACACACACACACACACACACACAGACAGACACACACACACACACACACACAGACAGACACACACAAACAAACACAAACACACACACAAATATACACAAACAAACACACACACACACACACACACACACAGACAGACAGACAGACACATACACACACAGACACACACATACATACACACACACACACACACAGTGTTAAGGTTGGTTTTGTCTTTTTTTGAAAGCAGCAGGAGAGAAATATGACATGCAACAAATGTCCCTGACTGATATCAAACCAGTGTCACAGTTTGGTTGTGTTTTAACCAATCAGCTTGCAGCTTTTTTACTGCAGGTTAAAAAGACACCTGAAACAAGTTCTCAATCTGAAATGGCAGTAACCAATGAGAACACAGCAGGCATCACACCTGGACACTTACCTGTGGATCCCTGGGAGCCATGCTAACTAGAGAGAGAGAGACACGTAGAGGCAGACAGACAGGGAGAGGGAGAGAGAGAGAGAGAGAGAGAAAGGAAGATAACATCAGAAAACAGAGGAAATAAAGAGATGATGGAAAAATACAGAAAAGATGAAAGAGTGGAGACAGACAGACAGACAGACAGACAATCAGATGGACAGACAGATACACAGACAGGTTAGAACTCTGTACAAAGAGATAAGAGGAAAAGTAGATAGCTATGAAAGCAGACAGACAGACAGAAAGTTGTCTGTCTGTCTGTCTGTCTGTCTGTGTGAACAGAGTGGAAACCACAGCTCCCAGTAAAACTGCTCCCTCCCTTCGGTGGAGAGAAAAACAAACTGTCAAACTGAAGTCAGAATTACTAAAGAAAACAGAGAAACTGGGCTGCAACTAACCATTATTTTCATTGTCGATTTATCTGTCGATTATTTTCTCGATTAATCGACTTAGTTTGGTCTATAAAATGTCAGAAAATGGTGAAAAATGTGGATCAGTGATTCCCAAAAAGCCCAAGAAGACGTCCTCAAATATCTTGTTTTGTCCACAACTCAAAAGAATTCAGAGGAGAGAAGAAATTACAAAATATTCACATTTAACAAGCTGACATCAGAGAAGCAGCTGACTGCTGCTCTCCCCTACTGCCGCGGCTCTTTTTGTTTTGTTGTGATGTTGAGAAGCGAGACACGGGAACTTTCTTTCTGGAGCATTTATTCAGAGACAAACGGAAACCTACACTGTACATTTACTACCACTTAACAAATAAACTGCTGATGTATTCTCAGCTCTGATAGCCGACAGCTGTCTGCTCTGAGTCCATTCACCGTCACTCTCTCATGTAGCCTACACACTAAGCACTGAGCTATTCCTTAAAGGAGCTATTCCCCGGTCTTGTAACACAAGGAGAGCCTGCCAGAGCTTCTTGTATTTGGTCCGAAAGTCTGAACCATCCAAAAAATGCTTTCATACTATAAACGAACCGGACCATGGTTCAGTTTGGTCCGGACCGAGACCACCTCTTTATGGGCGTTTTCACACATACCTCATTTGGTCCGGACTTTCGGACTTTTCAGTTTGATCCGAACCAAAATTAGAGGTGTGAAACCTCCCCCGGACCACGGTCCGGATCAAAAGACCAAATTTTGGTCCGACCAAAAGAGGTGATCTCGGTCCGGACCAAACTGAACCATGGTCCGGTTCGTTTACAGTGTGAAAGCATTTTTTGGATGGTTCGGACTTTCGGACCAAATACAAGAAGCTCTGGCAGGCTCTCCTTGTGTTACAAGACCGGGGAATAGCTCCTTTAAGGAATAGCTCGGTGCTTAGTGTGGAGGCTACATGAGAGAGTGACGGTGAATGAGCTCAGAGCAGACAGCTGTCGGCTATCAGAGCTGAGAATACATCAGCAGTTTATTTGTTAAGTGGTAGTAAATGTACAGTGTAGGTCTCTGTTTGTCTCTGAATAAATTCTCCAGAAAGTTCCAGTGTCTTTGCTTCTCAACATAACAAACAAAACAAAAAGAGCCGCGGCAGTAGGGGAGAGCAGCAGTCAGCTGAAAAAACTCCGACACAGAGAGAGGAGACGAGAGGACGGGGAAGCCTGTCTACAAACCAATCAATTATAAGTATCTGGAGACGCAGCTCACGTATGTGATGACGGCAGGACGTAGTTTTGTCACGTAGAGATCTTTAGTGCGCTTGCATAACTGCAGTGTGAAAGCAAAACTTACCGGATCAAATGTAGACAATGTTACAAAAACATGAACCTTGGTCCGGACTTTCATGTGTGAAAACGCCCTATATCGGACCAAAATTTGGTCTTTTGATCCGGACCGTGGTCCGGGGGAGGTTTCACACCTCTAATTTTGGTTCGGATCAAACAAAAAAGTCCGAAAGTCCGGACCAAATGAGGTATGTGTGAAAACGCCCTAAGTCTTCAAAAAAAAAGTTACTCTGTCCTGTTTGAGTGGTTGTAATGTACAAGTCGCATCAACACAGTCTGTAGGAAACAAGGTAACGGCGGGTTGTCAAGATACCACCAATAACAACGGAAAGAGCATTTGCTGGCGGTGAGTGTAACTGTCGTTTATTCACATTTAAAGGGATAAATCGCCAAAAACTCTGTTTGTGGGAGTTTGTCAACAAATGTGCGGCCAGCTGGGGCATGCCCGGGCAGAGACGGGGTGATGGACAGAGAGCATTTATATATGTGTCTCTGTCCTGTTCTTCACATCAGTGAGGCTTTCTTCTCTTGTTTCAACGAAGTGAATACATGACAAAGTGACCGGAACTATCCATCACCTCTCGCGCGTGGATTCTGGCCGGTCTTTGAGACGCAGTCTGTTTTTTTTAATCATTACACTCGGTTCACAACACACGGTTAGTTATCCTAGTTAAACACTACACACAGTGAAATGACGTGCTCTGTTTTTATTTCACGCATACTATCTGCTTTGAGTGAGTGACGCTATGGGCTGAGCTCTGTTATCTCAGCGCTGCGATGGCAACCCTCACCTTAACTAACTATTTTTCTGCAGGAAACCCTGATGATGTAAACATAACTACGGCGACGGTCACATCTTAGGCTGGCGACAGACTGCCTGCGTGGCGTGAGCGTGGCGTTTAATGTTGGGTGTCATCTGCGTGGCGTTTTCTACGTCTTTACACCAGAAAGGTGTCTGACGCGGCGCTGCTGCTGCTAGCCTTGTCTGAACACATGGATGTTTCCCATTAACATAAATATATACTGATCTGATTACAGCAAAGACAACGTCGGCAGTATTGACGGCAAAATAGGCTACAGTATTGACAGGTTGGCGACATTTGAAAATCGATAATTTTTTATTTTACATTTATATCTGCATTTATGTCAAAATCTAGAGACTTTCAAACATCAAAATGTCATTTATTAATATGTATTGGTGTCTAAATGACATATAAACATCTTTTCATATTCTATTTTGCCTGGAAACGCTTCCAACACGCTTGCGTGTGGCGTGAAAAATAGGCGTCGGTTCTATTTCTAGCATGCACGCGTTTTCGGCACAGCTCGAGCCGCGCCTGAGACGTGCGTGTCACGCAGGCAGTGTGCCCGCTCTAACCTGTTACCATGGGAGCCGAAATAAAAACACGCCACACAGCTGACACGCTCACGCCACGCAGCCAGTCTGTGGCGTAGGGCTGTCAACGAATATTATAAATTCAAATATATATTCGAAAAGTTTTTAAAAAACGAATCTCGAAAGGTGAAAATTAATATTTGAATTAAAAAAAAAAAATGTGGAAAAAAACGCTCGCGGTAGCAGAGGCTGTCTGGCTGTCTGCCTTGCGAGTGGGCGCGCTAGCGCGCCAGAGGGTTCAGGGACAGGTCACAGGAGTCGCACTGTCTGGTTACAGCGTCACTGCTGAAAGTTGACTTGTCTTGCATGGAAGATGGCAGAAAGTGCAGATCCCAACTCGACCACATCAGAGAAAGCGATTTTAACCCCCTAAAATCTAAAAAGCCATGTCTGGAAGTACTTTGGATTTTGGTCGGTAGGAGGTAAAATAGTTGAGCCGCGAGATAAAGTTGTATGCAAGAGATATGCATGAATAAAGGTTAAATGCACTGCTTCCACTGGTTTGATTATTTACCGTTTCATGTTAAGGAAAAGCTCCATGTTTACCACAGCACAGCTCGCTCGGAGCGTTCAATGTCGGTTCTATATCGGCTACTGTGGAACTGCAATTAATGTTAATAATATTTGTTTCAATCACTGAATGAAGCCTGCTATATTTGGGACAATAGTCACGACCTTAAAACGCTTGCACAAAACTCTTGAATAGCACTCAAAATGTGTTTATTGTTATTCATTTTAAACCGTTATGCACACAGCCGCACATTGCGCAGAGAGCGTGAGGGCGAGAGAGAGAAAGTGCTCAAGTGAGCGAGCGAGCGAGCGTGAGGTCTGCGGTCTTGGCCATCATTTGATTTACTTGTTTTTGTGTAGGTAATACGTTGTCAAATATGTTTAAACTTAAATAGACTACCTATACAAGTAGTTATGTCTCTTTGTATTAATTTGTCCTGTTACTGACGTAATGCGCGTCATTGACAAAATGCGCATGCGCAACCAGATGTTCGAATAGTTCGAATATTATGTGTTTTTTTTTTTTTTAGAGGGAATATTCGATCGTCATTTTTGAGCAATTTTGACAGCCCTACTGTGACGGGCCTTACTCTTTAACAAAAACGTCGCCCTCTGTTGGAAACCTTTCCATAATGTTGTCAGATATTAAATAATAACCTGAGCCTGTCAGACGGAAACTGATGACGCAGAAATGTCCCAAGTGGTTACACTTAATACTGGACTAATTTAAAATAAAAAATAAAAAAATAAATGATATTGTTCCCATCAGTTAGACACAAAAACATGAGAAAATAGAGTCTAGGTTGAAAAAACCCCCACAGAAGTTACCCTTTAATATAACCCCAGTATTTCCTGTTTTCTGTGTTGTTGTTCTGACCAATCACATGGCTGCTCCTCACCTGATGACCCAGAAGGGGGCGGGGCTCCAGCTCTCTGCCAGATGGTTGCCTCAGCTGCCAGCTTCCTGATGTAAACCTCATCAACGTCCAATAGGATGTTCTCAGGTTTGATGTCGGTGTGGATGATCTTACACTTGGTGTGGAGGTAGTCCAGACCCTGCAGCACCTGCAAGCAGACAGCCGAGTCACTGGAGCAGTCAACGTGTGCGAGGCAGCGGCGAGATCAATGCCTCCGCGGCACTGCGGTCACGTCATGAGTCACTCTGTACATAGTTTATAACAGTGTTGTTCTGGAAGGAAAAATCCCATTTGTTTCTCCGATAAGGATTTCTATTATCAGCCATAATGTCTAAACCAGGGGTCTACAACGTTTTTTAGGCCAAGGACCCCTTAGCTAAAAGAGAGAGGGAGCAGGGACGCCCTACTACATACAGTATATTGTATAAAATGTTGCTGCATTTAACTGGGCCAGATGGATGAAAATTAAGGGATATTTCTTTAATATTTATTAGGGCTGATTAATCGTTGAATTTCTATAGTTAATCGCGATTAATCGCATGTTTTATCACATGATTAAAATTCTATTATTTTGCATTTCAGAACTGTTTTTAAGTCCATATTAACAATGGAAAGCCATTCTTACCAGTGGATCTGGATTGGGAATCAAATGAATGCAAAGAAAGTTACTTTATGAACTTGATTTTAAGATTTGTATTTGTTTATTATATATTTAATCTAGTCACACATTTGAATTTAACAACAACTTTGAATGCACCACGAGGCTGTAAATTACCAGTTTCATTGAACGCACCGTCTGTGTTTTTCCGACAACAGCAGCTGCAGATTGTTACATCGCTGTTGAATCCTCTACAGTGAAATACAGACAAACTTTACACCGTTCAGCGTTAGCTGTCAGCACTGTAACCGTGTTTAATCCAGCTACTAGCTAGCGGTAGGCTAATGTTAGCTGCTGTTGAGTATAGTGTTAACTAGCTAGCGGTAGGCTAACGTTAGCTGCTGTTGAGTATAGTGTTAACTAGCTAGCGGTAGGCTAATGTTAGCTGCTGTTGAGTATAGTGTTAACTAGCTAGTGGTAGGCTAACGTTAGCTGCTGTTGAGTATAGTGTTAACTAGCTAGCGGTAGGCTAATGTTAGCTGCTGTTAAGTATAGTGTTAACTAGCTAGTGGTAGGCTAACGTTAGCTGCTGTTGAGTATAGTGTTAACTAGCTAGTGGTAGGCTAACGTTAGCTGCTGTTGAGTATAGTGTTAACTAGCTAGTGGTAGGCTAACGTTAGCTGCTGTTGAGTATAGTGTTAACTAGCGTCACGTGCAGCGATGTTTCTGTTTCCTGTAACGTCTGTTTCAGAGCATCAGAGAGAAGAGCGGACATATCAGTGGCACCAGCAGGATGTGTTACGAGGAAGTACGGCAAAATAGTAGCCTGTTAGGCTCGACGCAAAGCCGAGTGAAGTGAAAATAAATTAATAAATGGCGGCATGCGATTAATATGATTAAAAAAAATTCACGCATTATGCTCGACCCTTAATCACATCGCGATTAACGCGTTAATGCTGACAGCCCTAATATTTATACATCATGTTTTAATGTTAAAGGTCCCATGGCATGAAAATTTCACTTTATGAGGTTTTTTTAACATTAATATATCCCGAAATCGCGCTGAAACCATGCAGGAACTCATTGTAGGGCTGCACGATTATGGCCAAAATGATAATCACGATTATTTTGATCAATATATTGATCACGATTAATTATCACGATTATTTGTTGATTTTAACCAAAACAAATTTTATTGTCACATAGGCTAATTATAACTGCTTTCACATCCATATTGTGCTACATTCCTCCTTTGTTGAAGGATACTATGAAGGAGCCATTTCAGCTGTTGTGCGACCACTTTCCAAACATGCGCGTTTGCCATGAAAAGATACAGGCAACGCAATTTTCTGTTTACGTTAACGGCACGTTAAAATCCGGTGCCGGTATCTACCAGACGAAATAGCAACGCGGATTATGGTGCCACTTAAATGTCTGCGTTGCGCTCTGATGCTCCAAAACAGACGTTAGCGGCAACAGAAACGTCGCTGCATGTCACGCTAGTAAACACTAATAACACGTTACACAGCAGCTAACGTTAGCCTACCGTTAGCTACAGTAGTAAACACGGCTAAGATGCTGACAGCTAAACGGTGTGGTGTGACTGTATTTCACTGTAGAGGATTACAACAGCGGGACGTACAACAGTCTGCCGCTAAAGCTATGAGCTAACAGACTCAAACTAGCACTGGTCACTGCTGTTGTCTGAAAAACTACACAGACGGGACTAAATGTTGCGTTTACTGGTAAACAGGTAAACCTCCTGACGACTTGTGACCGACTGCTATCTGTCCTCTGTGACTGTCTACATCTAAACTAAGCTGTGCGGTGCAGGGAACCACTCTGATTGGCTCATGGAGGCACGTGATCAGAGAGTGGTTTACGGAGCGTTCTATGAACGGAATGACGCATTTTAAATATCGCTCGATCACGTGAATTTGATCGTGGGAAGCCAAAATCGTGATCGTGATTAAAATTTGATTAATTGTGCAGCCCTAACTCACTGTGCACCTTTAAGTTAATAATTTGGCGGCCCCCGTGCAGTAGCTCTGAGGACCCCCTAGGGGTCGTGGACCCCCTGTTGAAGATCCCTGCTCTAAACCATCCACGACTAGGCTGACCCTGAGCTACGAGGATGTGAAATGAAGGTTTCTGCTTCCAAAAGTCTGTATGAAATCAACCTTATTTTAAAAAAACACGTTTTATTCGCAACGTCATGGAGAAGTACTACACTACCCACAACCCTTAGCGTAGCGGCGACACCTCTGATTGGTGAAACTCGCTGTTACGATGGAAATGTTTACTGCACCCGCAAACTGCTACAGCGAGCGAAGTCTATGATCGTTTCAGTACACAGTCTTGTTTCTTTGCCTTTTTTTCAGTTTTCAAAATGTTTTTTTTTTGTGCCGAATTAAATGTTTGATGGTCACTTTTCATCTCGTAGCTGGTTGGCTCGGTTCCAGGCTTCAAACTCTTTATATCAGCATTTAATGAAACGTCAACGGAGATATTGAAGGGGGGAAAAATACTTCTGGAACCAGAGCTGTTCAAAAAGTGGGCCGGTCACTGTTGAGCTCTACATCAGTATTTGTGTGCGTTACCTGTCTGATGATGGTCTTGACACAGACCAGAGGAAGCCCCATGTAGTTTGACTTAATGATCCATTTTAACAGCTGATGACCCAAAACCTCCAGAACCATACACACATCTGAGAAAGGCTTAGGAAACTACTGACAAAGACAGACAGACAGACACACACACACACACAGACAGACACACAGACAGACACACAGACAGATACACAGACAGACAGACAGACAGACACACACACACACACACACACACACACACACAGACAGATGACAGACAGACAGACAGACAGACACACACACACACACACACACACACACACACACACACACACACACACACACACACACAGAGAGAGACAGACAGACAGATGACAGACAGACAGACAGACAGACAGACAGACAGACAGACAGACAGTAGGGCTATGATTTCCCGATTCGATAACATTTCTGATTCTGTATCTATTAGGTTAGGGAAATTTCAGTTAAAATACCATTTTCCTTGGATATAAAAGAGATTCTCAGAGAAGTACTGCTGTAACTTGTACAAGCAAGAAGCACCCTCAAATATATTTCATAATTCACCAGGTTCATGTTTACGTTAAGAACTGACCCACAAACAGTTTGTTTAAAGGACTTTTTACTTCTACATCCATGGTGAAAAGGCAGATATTACAAGATCCATTTCTGGATTTTATTAATCAATCACACATCACTTAAACAAAGATGGATTTTAATTGGAGAACCGATTATTTTAACCCAGCCCTAGTGCACACACAGACAGACAGACAGACAGACAGACAGACAGACAGACAGACAGACAGACAGACAGGCGATGAAGGATACGGACTCCGTTGACTCCAGAGATCTTGAAGTCGTCAATCAGCTGGACGATGGTTTCTCTGTAGGGGTCGGAAGGATCACTGTCTCTCACCTGTAGACAAACAGACCGGTTACCTAGGTACTGAAGCTCAGCTTGAATTCAAAATCAGTACGTTGTTTTGGGAGTGAAGAGGAAAAGATACAAAGACTGCAAAGAGTTCACTATCATTACCACAACAATTGCCTATCTAGTTTTATGATTACCAATCAGCTTTTGTTTATTCAAATCGAATAATTTCCTTGCGGCCCTGGGGCGAGTTCCCTGGCCTGATACTGGTCCACAGCTCAGGGATAGGGAACCTCTGCTGTATATATAATCTGTGTGTGTGTGTGTGTGTGTGTGTGTGTGTGTGTGTGTGTGTGTGTGTGTGTGTGTGTGTGTGTGTGTGAGACTCACACATCTGAGCAGTTTGATCTCGTCCAGAGCCGTCTCGGTGTAATGTGGAGCGCTCTTTACCACCTTCAACGCCACAAAACGCTTCCTCCTAAACACAGACACAGATTCAGGGGATGTCCACAACCTCGCCCCCCCCCACATTTGTCTGATCACCTCCAGGTTCCTACTCCCCTCCCTCCATACACCTGTCTGTCCCCTCCGCCCGTCTCACCACCACGGGGAGCAGAGCATTCAGCCGCTCTGCTCCCCGTCTCATTATCACCCCAACTTAGAAACATCGATTCATTCCCCCATTTCAAATAGCCTCTTTCTGTTGTTTTTATTGTTGTTGTATTCTTATTTTTTGGCTGTTTTTAAATGTCTTATGTATCACTGTACGGTGTCTTTGAGTGGCGAGAAAGGCGCCTTTAAATAAAATGTATTATTATTATTATGTGACAGTAACAGAATCAGTGCAAAAATCTAACAAATCTGTCATTAAAGGGTTTTAAAAACGAGACGTGTGTGTATTTTGTGTCACGTACTGCAAGTCCCAGCAGAGCCAGACTGTAGAAAAATGTCCCCAGCCCAGTTTTCGGACCACATGGTACCTCCCGTTAAACAGATCACCGATCTTCACCGGGTAGTAACCGCCTGGAACACAAACGGAACAAACTGTAGAAACCACAGCACGGACGGACGGACGGACACTAGTCACATCATATTCATTCATATTTATTTGTTATTATTTATTTTTATATTATATTTATTTGTGTGTATGTGTGCTGCATATGTATGTGTGTGTGTGTGTGTGTGTGTGTGTGTGTGTGTGTGTGTGTGTGAGAGAGAGAGTCTGTGTGTGTGTGTGTGTGTGTGTGTGTGTGTGTGTGTGTGTGTGTACTATATATATATTATTCTTTTTAAATTTGTTTTCTACATTATACTTTATTGTACAAGTACTTCATTATTGTATTTAGACTTTATTGAACCCAAATTGGGAAATTTCCGTGCTACAGCAGCAAAATATCAGACACACAGCACACGTACAGTGTGTATATATATATATATATATATATATATAAAAATAATAAATAGGACAACAAGAACAAGAACAACTATTTAAAAAATAAAGATAAAACAAAAACAAAGAAAGAATGTACAAACGTATATACAAGCTGGGAATAAAAATGTACAACTACTTAAATAGTATTTATAAAGATGTAAGTATAACCGATGTTTGTGCAAGTTGCACTATAGTATTATTGTGATGTATATAAGTCTAGTCACATATTAGTCACATATTTTCAATCACAATATCAGAGTATTAATTATCGTTAATGTTCCAAATCAATCAAGCTGCCTGCATCCCTCGTCAGTCGGAAATGATCTACTCACCTTTGCAATAATCTGACGGGTCTTCCTGCTCTTCATCGTCAGAGCCCAGCAGCTGTACAGGGGGCGGAGTTAACTCTGGAGGGGGCGGGCTCAGAGTCAAAGGGGGTGTGGCCCCTTGCAGGATGGCTGATGACATCACGGGAGGCGGGCCTATGTGGGGGCCCAGAGAGTCGAGGAAGGAGGCCGACGGGTAGAGGTGGGAGGAGACACTGGAGTTGAAGGTGACCGAGGTCAGCAGGAAGGGGTCAGGGTGGGAGGGGCTTAACTGAGGGGTGGGAGGAGCTTTGGCAGAAACTGACAGCGATTCAGAGGCATCGTGGGTAATATTGCTTGGAAAGGTCTTAGGCGATTCGGTGGCATCTGATTGGATGACAGGCAGACTCCGAGTGTCATTTCGAGGAGTTCTATGAGGTGATCTGGAGGAAATATTTTGGTTAACAGTTGGCAGTGATTGGCTGGGACTGGGGGCGGGATTTTGAGATGTGGCAGGAGGGGATTGGCTGAAAATGAGGGGGGCGTTTAGAGGGGGCAGTGGGGCAGTTTGGAGGGTACTTGCAGGAGATACCAGGTGTGCTACAGGGGTATCTATTGTATCTAGAAGGGGGGGTGTGGTCTCGACGGGGCTCTGGGGAGGCGGTGAGAGGGTTTGAGGGACACTCTTGGGGGGCAGCAGGCTCGATTCGGTGGGTAACGTGGTGGCGTGTGGGTGGTTTTGTCGGGGCGCTGTCGTGGATCCGTGAAAATCTTCAATACATGTTGGTGTATTTCGTGGGGATGTGGTTGTCTCTGGAGTATTTTGGGGGGGCAGCCGGATGGTTTGGGGGAAACTCTGTGTTGGGGCGACGCTGCTGTTGGCGTTCAGACTCTGAAGGTCACAGGGATCATCGAGCCTGAAACAGAGGAGAAATAAAGTAATACATAAAGAGCCCTATTTTAACGATCTCAGCTCACGGCGTGAAGCGCCTGGTGCAGGTGCGTTTAGGCCCTAGTGTCCAAATCCACTTTTGCTAGTTTGACGGCGGAAAAAAGGGTCCGTGCGCCGGGCGCATGGTTCAAAAGGGTTGTACTTAGTGTCTTCATTAATTCATAGGTGTGTTTTGGATTTCAAGTCACGACTCACGACTTGGTAGCGTTCCAGGCAAAGTCACCAGCTGGCTAGCTAAACATTGTGCCGTTGGCAGGGTTCAGGTTAGGCTACCTAAGGGTAGTTACACACCAACCAGACGGCCGACCGTCGGCAGTAAAGCCAGTCGGACTGATCAGTCGGGTCCCCGAGGTCCAAAAAATGCCTCAGAACACACTGAAGAGACGCCGACTTGAGCGTACGCTCTGCGCGTGCGCGAAACGAAATACGTCTCCATAGCAGCAGGCGGCGCTGCTCTGTATTGTTTCCCAGAAAATGAAAACCGGCAGCTGATTGGACGAACGCATCACGTGGGTCTTCTTTCTCCGGAAATTCCAAGGGGGTTAGCTTCTCCTCGGACCGCGAACCTCCTATGGCGCCATTTTAATGCTACAAAGCGATCACCCCCCGTTAGCATCCCATTGACTGCCATTCATTTTGGCGCCACTTTGACAGAGAATAATTTTACATCTGAAGAGTTTAAAGACTATTTGTCCATTGTTTATTTCTAAAGAAACACGACAATGTATAAAAGGCTCCATTACCTTGTACCTCACGTTATGGCTCCGTAGCAGACGTTTTTATAAAAATAGGCTAACGATTGGGTCATAACCACGAGACTTACTGTCTCATAGTAGAGGAATTACCGTATAGTACAGGAGAAGCTCTCAGGCAGTTTCGTCTCACATTAGCTGTTTAAGTTTAATTACTAATGTTAACTATCATTTTAGTGATCAATAATTAGCCTGTGTCTATGTTATCTCCTTACATATACCTACGCTCTCCGTCTCTGCTAGATTGGGAATGATTGAGATTTCTCTTGGCACAGCTACCAGAAGACTTCCAACTTTCAGACAGGTTGCTCACGTCACATCTACGTCTTCAAGCTCAGTTGGAGGCTGCTCAGTAACGCTCAGCGCTCACCGGAAAAGTGCTTCTAACGGCCTTCACTGGTCTCCGTCCAGAGACACGGGATCTGTTGGTCCATTCTTATATACTGTCTATGGGAAATTCACAGCCAGACTGTCATGGCGGCTCGTTCAGAATACGATCTCATATTGAACTAAAATAGTTCACCGAAACGTGTTTCTGAAAACATTTTAAGAGAGAAATAGGCCGTGCAGTTGCTGAATCTGTCTTCATTTCAGATCAACAAAGGTTGATAATTGGCTCGGTGTGTCAGCGCCCTTATGTTAACGTTAGCTAGCGGCTACCTAACGCTGACATTAGCTAGGGTTAGCTGATACTAGCGATTTCTAGTCGGCGACATATTTTGGGCTTCATTTAATAAACATAACCTGTAGTAGTACACAATCGTATGTGTATCGTTTTGATCACATGTGCGGAATTACTTCACGTTGCCTGTTGTATGCAGTGACAGGACGTCATCACTCGCGAAGTTATGGCAACCAAATAAACAACAGGGCGAGTACTACTTCACTCAATAAGTGATAAACACCGACGAAAACCGCGACATGAAATCCGCACTCACGCCCGTGAAATATGACAGCTACAGTTTATCGGAAAATAGCGTTGTGGACACTGAAGTTGATGAATTTACTGTTTATCAGACCCCAGATGAGACAAGAAGCTAACGTTAGCTAACGTTAGCCACGCTGCTGTGACGGCCCCTCTGCCTCTGACTCGCCGCTGCAGGAGACTGTGTGTATTCCTCCGACACGCTGTAGTAACGTTACAGTTTTAAAACCGTTTTCCAGGTTAGTGGGGGTGCATACTGCTCAAAACCAACATGAAAATGTAGCTAGTAACGTTCACTCAGCGTTTTGTTGTTAAACTGTGTGCAAAATGAGCGGTGACGTTAAATCACCCTACGGTACCGTCTATTTTCTGGATGGTTTCAAGGTAACGGTCGGTAGCTAACATTAGCAGATAAGCCCGTACTCTGACGTCCAACACCCCGCCTCCCCCCGCCACCGCCGGAAAAAATTCTAGAGGAAACACTGAGGTCTATATCATGTTCTCTGTTAACTCCATATTAAAACAATTTCATGTCACCCTCATCTTTAGGATGACTTTTCACACCAGTGTGGACGTTCACAACAGATACAAACACTTTGGAATTTCAGATGAGGTTGGACAACGTCTCAGACAGACTCGTTCTGACCGAGTGTATGCCCTAACCCTAAAAGTCTCAGCCTCTGCCTTCATTTCAATAATCAGACCTTTGTGATGTCATTGTGACGTTCAACCTGGTTCGACTTTTGTGGGAACGCAACGCAACCTCCCCCAGCAACGCTGTCCCTGCTCAGGGGAAGTTATCGGTATGAAATGATGCCATTCTGATCACGTACACACAGACATGCTTCTGCATGAGACAGACGACACGGATCATATATCTGTGACACACACACACACACACACACACACACACACACTCTCCATGACATGTCTGACTCATTGACATTGTTGAGGTTTGCCTGAGCTGCCCTGAAATAGACGTGTGTGTGTGTGTGTGTGTGTGTGTGTGTGTGTGTGTGTGTGTGTGTGTGTGTGTGTGTGTGTGTGTGTGTGTGTGTGTGTTTTGTGGGATCATCATTCAGTCCCTGTTTCTATTATTGGAGCTGAGTCTCTCCGGGCCGAGCACCAAACCTGTTTCTGTCAGTAGGACACAGGCTAGCTTAGCTTTGCACAAACGCTGGAAGCAGAGGGGAAACTGTTAGCCTAGCTTAGCACAAAGACTTACGACAACAAGCAGTTGGGCATTATCATCGATAACAAGCCGAGCTTTGATTGTAAAACCAATACATTGTGTTTAAAAAACTGCCAACAAACCAATTAAAATACCTTCATAAAAACACAAGCCGTTAATTAATCAAAAATACATTAAATACACCATTTTCTCACCATAAATAAGGATACAAATAAAGTGATTTAGTGTGACAGTGAGTTCAGGGAGTTCATGCTGCTAAAACCATTTATATTTCTACACAAGGAGCCAGTGGAGATTTACCGTCACTACATTAAAGATCCTACATCGTACTCATATTTTAGGTTCATGCTTGTATTTTGGGGTTTTTACTAGAACATGTCTACATGCTTTAATGTTGTACCTGTATTACCCCTCTGTCTGAAAGGCTCAGTTTTAGCGCCTGTCTCTTTAAGACCCTCTCCCGATTGGTCAGCATTTCTGGGTCTTCAGCATCTGCGTTCTCGGCGTCTCTGCACTGTCATTGCAGCCGGGGAATGACTCTTAACGGCACTGTAGCGGCCCTTTCTACCTATATATATGCAGTGTTTCCCATATATAGGTTCTACTTGGGCACACCGCCCAGGTAGATAAATTAAATTTTCTTTCCAAACAACGGTGTATTTTTTACAGTCAACACAGACCAGCTACCTTCAGGCCCTCCCCCTCGTCAAGTTAAGTGCCGAAGTGCATGACAGCGTCAACGTTGCACTTGCTCAGAGAGGCTCTTGTTACGTTAGTAGTAGCATACTGCTGGTGGTCTTGCAATGGGATTAACTGTACTAATTAAACCCTAGAAACAACATGGCCACACTGCTGTGACTTCATTTATCAGACTCTGGTTGTTACCCCTCCCCGCGGGAGTCTCCTCCGCTCCACATCTTTATAACGGAGCTAGCTAACCGGAGCTGACTGGAGCTAACCACTACCCCAAGCTAACGGTTGCTAACCGAGCCTTCAGTTTTCCGTGCCTGTATCCATTAACTGTATGTGTGGTCCCGAGCCCGAATAAAACCCTTCATTTTATTAAATTGGCTGTAAAAGTTTTAAACTTTTGTTTGAATGACAGTAATGTGCTCAGATAAGATCTAAATGAGTGCAACAGGACACGTATAGTACAGAACAGCGTGTTTAGGATCCCCAAAACACAGATTAATACACTTCAAAAAACAAACAATGATCTAACCAACAAAATGAACAAGAATGAACTTTAGATAGCCCTACTCTTATATGATTTAACAGGAGTTAGCAGGGAACTGTGTTGAGGTTAATAATAACATGTAACTTTCTGTTTGGATCATAGTATTACAGGCATTTTATCTGCTGAACCGTTAACATTTGGCAAAAAATGTATCCGAACTGATTTAATGGACAAAGCACATCATGGCTACACTTTGTCATTTGTTTAAAGTTTAACGAGCAATTTGTTGTATTTTAGCAAAATCCTGAAAGCGGCAGAAATGCAGAACTGAGTAGGCTACACTGTAATATCTGTTTATTTATCACAAGTTAGCTCATTATCGCGATATTCAACAACGTTAGGGCATATCATATATTTTCCTCATATCGTGCAGCCTTAATAGACCTTTTTCACAGCAGCCATGTTGACTTGTCATAGTAGGAAAAGCACAGCTGAAATTGATCACCTTAACGATGGCTCAATTCCATCTAGTGTCCCAGTAAGCTACTTCAGTGAGTCAGCATGCACAATACCAGGACCTCTCCTAAGTGGAATGCAGTAGTGATAGACCGATTTTATCAGCCGGCCGATATAGCGGGCCAGTATTTGCGTTTTTACGTGTATCGGCTGATACGCGGCTGCTGCGTTCGCAATAGTTTTTTCCCGGCATTATTTACAGACAGGCGTCCACAGGCAGCTCTGTGTTGCTGGAGACGCTGCAGTTCACGTGCAGACCGTGCACTGCCCCTCCCCCACTAGCTTAGTGCTGGTGCTGGAAGCCTGGCAGGCTTTCAGCACCATGGCAGTCTTAAATTACAAATCAAGCACTTGATTTCAATGGCTACTTTTCAGGTATATTGTTTTCTTAAATGATTTAAATGTGTCGACAAAGGACATTTTGTGATGACCTGATTATATCTGTCTTATAATATGTCAGCAAGCAATGCATCATCAAGGCTGTGTTGTAGATGTTGATGAAAGCCTGTTACCCTTGCACAGTTAACCATATATATATATGCAGTGCACCCATCCATATGATGCACATTGCACACATCATTTGTAGGGCTGCCCCCTCTTAGTCGATTAGTCGACTAATCGGTCGTTTTGGTCTTAGTCAACTAAGATTTCTTTAGTCGATTAGTCATGTTTTATGCTTTTTTCATGCTGAATGACTTATTTCCAAGAAACGTACGAGCACATCTCTGGCAAACACAAGAATTAAAGTGGTGCTTTTGCATGACTCTTTGCGGAGAAACTCAGATTTACAGATCTGTCGATTAAATCAACTAATCGATTAGTCGATACAATTGAATGAGTGTTAGTCGACTAAGAATTTCTTCAATCGAGCAACAGCCCTAATCATTTGAGTGATATGAATGTAAGATGATTGCAGAAGTGACGATCTGTGTTTTTGTTTATTATTTTTAAAAGAAATGGCAGAGCAGATTGCGAAAACAAATTCAGTGTGGCAGGGTTTACATTTTTATAATGTAAATTGAGGGAGCAAAAGCAGTATCGGCTCCAAATATCGGCTCAAGAAAATCGGCAGCCCGTATCGGTCATCGGCTAAGGCTGATGGAAAAAAGAATCAGTATCGGCATTAAAACAAAATCCATATCGGTCGATCCCTAGAATGCAGCCATCATTAATGGTTTTGAATACACCTGTGCTTTTCCTACTATGACATGTCAACATGTCTGCCGTGAAAAAGGTCTATAACTACCCTGAAATTGTGTCAGATGCAGCATAGAGTCGCAATATTTTCATCTGTATCTGTATCATCCTTTTGTCTAATTTGTTTAATATGTAAATAGTCATTTCTTTCTAAATTATACGATAATGTTATTTAGTTTATAACTGAATCTATTACTAAACCAAGCCATTACGTCACATCCCGCTAGGGCTGAACGATTAATTGCATTTGCGATAATATCGCGATGTTAAAACGCGATTTCCTAATCGCAAAGGCTGCGATTTGGTCACATGACTAGCGAGAGCAAATCAGTCTGCACTCCGCAGAGAAAGCATCAACTAGCACGCTAACGCTACGCCGTACCTTGAGCTGATTTCTGTCATTCAAACAACTCTGAGTTGTAGTTTAAAACTTTTACAGCCATTTTAATAAAATGAAGGGTTTTATTCTGGTTCGAGTCCATACGTGCAGTTAATGGATACAGGAACGCAGAACTGAAGGCTCGGTTGGCAACTAGCTCTGATTAGCGGTTAGCTCCGGTTAGCGGTTAGCTCCGTTATAAAGATATGAGTGGAGGAGCTGCCACTGAGAGGGGTAACAACCAGACTGATAAATGACGTTCGGGGAGCTTTCACAGCAGCGTGGCCGCGGTGTTTCAACAGTTTTATTAGTACAGTTAATCCCACGGCAAGAACACCAGCAACATGCTAACGTAACGATAGCCTCTCTGAGCAAGAACACCAGCAACTAGCTAACGTAACGATAACCTCTCTGAGCAAGTACACACGGCAGCACGCAACTTCACGAGGGGGAGGGGCTGGAGGCAGCTCCTCTCTGTGCACTGTAAAAAATTACACTGTTGTGTGTGTGTGTGTGTGTGTGTGTGTGTATATACTATATTTTTACTTTTTTAACTGTCTAGTGTGTAATTGTGTGTTGTTCATACTATAAAATTATTTATTGTTTGTCTTTGTTGAATAATACAGAAGACAAAGCTTAAAAAAAAAAAATCGAATCGCAATCGCAATATTTGGGAAAAAAATCGCAATTAGATTATTTTCAAAAATCGTTCAGCCCTACATCCCGCGCCACACAACACCGCCAGTAAATTCTCAACCTGTGGGAACAACTGTATAGTATAGTTGTGACATCACAACCGTACAGAAGTCCAGACCGCTCGTTTAAAAAGGCACAGTTTCCGAATACGGGCTGTGTGTATTTCAGAACATAACCACAGGTGAAATCAATCTGAGTTGGCGTACTTGTTAAAGGCCTAAAACTTAATTTATGATTCTGCTTTGAATGTACGCCGTAGGTATGCATGTAGGTACGCACGTAGGTACGCATAGATACGGACCCTGACGTGCAACCTCCCCAGAAATGTAAGTACATGTCGCAGCTAACCCTAACCACTGTGATTTGTCCGCTTGGCCGTGGCTTGGTAGTAGTAGTAGTAGTAGTAGTTTATTTTGAACATGTAAAAAAAATAAAAATAAATAAAAACATATATATACAGACATGCATACATATATAAAAATTTAAATTAACATGACAGCTTAATAAGGTCATGTACTTCTCAGCATAATCTTCCAAAATTATTGTAAGTAATTCAAATTAGAAATTCCCATGTTCAAAAAGAAGTAGGAAGAAGTTCATAACAAACTTTTCAGGTCCTACCCCCATTCTCTATTTTTATCCTTTAGTTAAATACAAAACAATTTGATGCTTCTCTTATACATACATCTTTACATACACCGTAAATCTACCTACCTACTGGTCACATAAACCCATGCATTCACATAGATACAGATGCATACATACATGCATACACATTCACATTTTGTTCTTCTTTCTTTTCAATCTTTCTTCTTTATTTCCGTCAATCTATAACAAATCAAATTAAAGCTGCAAGCAGCGATGGACGGGCCCTCGCTCCTCTGCGCGCGTCGGGGTCACCGGCGGTCGCCGCTCCTTGCGACCGTGCATTTGCGCGGCACTCAGACACCGCAAATCGTCACCAATGAAAAGGGAACTCCCTGCTGCGTTCAATGATACCTCACACAAGACCCTACCTTAAACGGTTAAAATGTTATGAAAGGGGCGTGGCTTAAGCATAGGGGGGGGCCAAACCATCGCCAATGAAGAAGCAACTCTCTGCTGAGTTCAATGATACCTCACACAAGGGTCTACCTTAATCGGTTCAAATGTTATGAAAGGGGGTGTGGCTTAAGCATGGGGGCGGGCCAAACGATCACCAATGAAGAAGGAACTCTCTGCTGAGTTCAATGACACCTCACACAATGGTCAACCTTAAATCGTTCAAATGTTATGAAAGGGGGCGTGGCTTAAGCATAGGGGGCGGGCCAAACCATCACCAATGAAGAAGGAACTCTCTGCTGAGTTCAATGACACCTCACACAAGACTCTACCTTAAACGGTACAAATGTTATGAAAGGGGGCGTGGCCTGAGTAAGTGGGCGTGGTTATATTATAGGGGCCGGCTCATTATCACATGTAGACCACACATTCTAAGTTTCATGTAAATCGGATGATGTTTGTCATATAAGGCGCATTTCCTGTTGCCAGCGGGGGGCGCTATGACCAAAAGTCAAATATGGCCTCTAGGTGTCCTCAGGCCTGGACCCTTGTCAATCTTGAGAATTTTCGGGCAGATACGACAACGTACACTCAAGTTACAACAATTTATTTGTTCATCGCTCAACACTCAAAATGGCCGCCACGCCACGCCCACACCGTCAGACGAAAAGTTTTTCTTTTAATAACTTTTCATCTTTAAGGTGTTGGGATGATAGAGACCAAGTTTGAAGTACATCGGATGAAATCTCTAGGAGGAGTTCGTTAAAGTATAGCACCTTGTCTTTTAGGCCTACTTCCTGTTGCCACTAGGGGGCGCTATGACTTTAAGTAAATATCGGCCTTTATTTGTCCTCAGGGTTGGACTCTTATGAATCCTGAAAAGTTTCGAGCCAATCGGACGATGTACACTCGAGTTACACCCACTTCCTGTTTCGGCGGCGAAACGCACAAAATGGCCGCCCCGCCACGGCCACGCCCTATGATGAAAAGTTTTTCTTTTAACAACTTTTCATCTTTAGTGTCTTAAGATGGCACAGACCGAATTTGAAGTTGATCGGATGAAATCTCTAGGAGGAGTTCGTTAAAGTACGACATGTGGAAATGGCCAAAATCGCACTAATTTCGAACTTTGAAATCAAAATGGCGGACTTCCTGTTGGGCTTAGGGTATGGCTTCAATGACGTTTTTTGTACATCTTGACATGATACATATGTGTACCAAGTTTCGTGAGTCTACGTTAAACGCACTGCAGGGGCTCAATTTTTTTAACATTGTAGGGGGCGCTAGCGAGCCATTTTTGCGCGCATATTCCCGAAACCCTTAAAATACGTAAATTTTCACCAGACTTGATGCGACCGCCAAATTTGGTGAGTTTTTGAATATGTTAAGCCCCTCAAAAAGCCAATTCATTTGCCGGGAAAATAATAATTCCTTCAGTTTCAATAGGGCCTTCGCCGCTGTCGGCGCTCGGGCCCTAATAATAACACCTCCATACTAGACTGTAGAGCTGTCCATAGTAGAGCTGGGCGATATGGAGAAAATCAAAAATCATGATATTTTTCACCAAATACCTCGATATCGATACCGCAGCCATACTGTAGTGTTGACTATTGGTGCTTTCACAAAAAATTCACATAATGAGATTTTTAATAAATAATCACCAGTAATGTTGACATAATGACTAATAATAGAACAGTTACAACAGTCTGGTAAGTTCAGAAAATGACATCACTTTACTGTAATGCAGCCTTTAAAATCAGGGAAAGACACCACTTATGTCATATTACGATATCCAAAATGTAAGACGATATCTAGTCTCATATCACGATATCGATATAATATCAATATATCGCCCAGCCCTACTTGGTAGCGTCGTATTTCCCTCTTCTTATTTCCGGGTTCTCCTCTGTGAACAACATAAAAATCGAGGAGGGGGTTAACTTTTCCTGCTACAGCTTTCAGACCGTGGTCAGAAAGCACAGGGGAGACACTTTGTTTCTCCGTCTCCACCACCGGAGTCTGGTACTCGCTCAGAAGCTAATCGCTGTCACTCTCTCGTCTGCTCTACAGTATCACTCACACACACACACACACACACACACACACACACACACACACACCCCTATTCTCTTAAAGAGATACGCTAGAATGACGCAGACACACCAACATAGGCCACTTTAGAGCTGGGCAATATATCGATATCGTGATATGAGACTAGATATCGTCTTAGATTTTGGATATCGTAATATGGCATAACGGTCTTTTCCTGGTTTTAAAGGCTGCATTACAGTAAAGTGATGTACTTTTCTGAACTTACCAGACTGTAGCTGTTCTATTATTAGTCATTATATCAACATTACTGATGATTATTTATCAAAAATCTCATTATGTGAATATTTTGTGAAAGCACCAATAGTCAACACTACAATATGGCTGCGGTATCGATATCGAGGTATTTTGGTCAAAAATATTGTGATATTTGATTTTCTCCATATCGCCCAGCTCTAGGCCACTTACATAGACTACAGTGTAGGCTCTGTGTACAACTATACATCAACTGTTCATCTCCAACCATACTGGATTATATCATGACAGTGACAAAGAATACGCACTACTACCTGATCCATCAGACCTGATACCGATCAATCATATCGATCAATTCTTAGTCAGAGTTTTATAACAGTGTGACGTCGCACTAAAAACTGAAACAGACAGGAAGTCACACAGAGAAAGTGATTTTCTGTAATGGAACTCAACCACACACCACGAATCACTTTCCACACACACACACACACACACACACACACACACACACACACACACACACCTAAATTTAGACTCTGAGTTGATGTGTGTGTCTATATGTAGGGCACTCAGCAGCGTGTGTTTATGGGGGTCAATCGTGTATCTGGTCTTATGTCTCTGCTGGTTTCTTACCGGTTCTCGTCTGTTCGGACTCTGCGGTGTTTTTTGCCTCTCCGTCTGGGTTTCTTGCCGGTGGTGGCAGCATTTCCGGTCCCTGCAGCAACTGCTGTTGAGAGGAGGAACAACAGAGTCAGAGACACATTCAGCCCCACCTCCAGCTCTATAAACAGCTCATTAACAAAATGTTCAAACACACACAAAACTGAATTTACAAGTTTTGGAAAATAGCGATTTGTTTCTTATTAGCAGGCATATAACTCCAGGAACATGACCAATAGTCCCTTTACAGAAATATGAGGTGTCACTATGTGTTCTGGCATTAATACCATATACCATACTCCATTTAAAAATCTTGAAATTTTATTTTTTCTCCTGCGTTAGCAAACTTACAAATCCTGCACACTTGCATTTAAGTTTAACGTACCTAATTTCAGACTACAGTTTATTAATACATTTATACAAACGTTTATAATAAAAAAAAAAAAAAATTCCTCTATATTGGAACATTATTCCAACATTAATTACCACCTTTCCAGAGTATCTAATTATTTAATTCGGCATACAAACCACAGACAAGGATGCAAGGTTTTTTAACAAAAATCTCAATTTTCCAGATATGGTTCCTCTGTTAACCTGATACTATTAAATCACATCATGGAGGGAGGCAGCGACCAGCAATCACCAATTATTAAAGTTCATATTTAAAGTTAATTAAATGCCACCTGGAGGGAACTTGTGTGCCGAATTTACCAGCAGACTGTAGAGAGATTGTTTTAGGAAAGAAACTCCCTTCTAGTTAAAAAGCATCTGCTGGGAAGCCAATAATTTGTAAATGCCAGAGTTTTTGACTGGAGTCTGGCTTAACCGTTCCTGTTCTGAATCAGAATCCTGTGCGTGACAGCAGCAGCAGTCAGAGGCTGGTACCGTTAGCTGGAAGCTAGCTTAGCATGTTAGCCCTGCTCTCTGGAGTTCAGAGTGTTGATTTAATGGTCGGTCACTGACAAACTCTTTCTAAACTGCACCAACAACACAGACAGCTGAACCGGGATACCGACCCGGGTCACAAGTACTTTACCTATCAGCATCCTGAGCCCCTGGTCCTCAGACCGAACCGGGTTAACGGTAACGGTTACTCTGATAAGCTAATGTTAGTTAGCTTAATAGCGTCCGTTAGGTGGCTGAACTTCACCGGAGACCGGCGGTGCAAACCCGGAGAAAGTCCGACTAGAGGTGGTTCAGACCGCCCAGAAACTATCCCGGGCCAGAACGGGTTAGTGCAGTGTAGCGTGGTGACCATGAGCCAGTGGCCTGTCCGTTAACCCGTCAGCCCCGTCAGATAACAGCTGACGGTCTGCCGTCAGTTAGCCTGTTAGCTCCGTTAGCTCCAGCTGCAGATCAGCGGCTCTCAATGCAGTCCGGTCTGGTCAGTACCGGCTATGTTCCGGGTCTGTACCGGGTCAGTACCGACTCTGTTCTGGGTCAGTACCGACTCTTTTCCGGGTCCACTCCGGTTATTCTGAGTGTGCTTTCTTTGCTGCCTCGGTCCAACCGTTCATGGTCCTAACAGCTGCTGTTGGACATCGGACACCGGTCTCTGCGCATGCGCAGTGAATGGCCAAGCAATACTGGACCCAAAGTGGGACCAGTGGCGAATCTAAAACATTTTGAAATGGGGCGGTCTATGGGTGTCCCCCTCTTATAATACAGCTGTGGTGTCCCCGCATGAAAATACAGAATCCTTTAGGTGAAATAGGAAATAAGTAAAAAAACATGGAGGACAAACATCTCATCTTCTTCATCCTCACTTCTCCTCTTCCTCTCATATGCTCATGTTTTCCTCTCACTCTACTCTCATCTTCCTCCTGCACATACCAATCAATAAACACTAAGGCCTCCTGCACGCTACCTGCGTGGCGTGAGCGTGGCGTTTCTGTTGCGTATCAGTTACGTGGTGGCTGCGTGGCGTTTTCTATGTCTTTACACACCAGAAAGGTGTCTGACGCGGCGCTGCTGCTGCTTCTAGCCTTGTCTGGACACAAGTATGTTTCCCATTGATAAAATGAAATGATAGGCTACAGACTATTTCGTTCTGTATTGACAGGTGCAATATTAGAAAATCGATTGAAAAAAAATAAATTACATTCATATCTGCATTTATATCAAAACCTAGAGACTTTCAAACATCAACATCATTTATACGTCATATCAATGTCATTTATTAATATGTATTTGTGTCAAAATGACATAAACATCTTTTCGATTTTAATTATTTTAATTTATTATTTTATTTTTATTATTATTTTTATTTATTTTCTATGTATTTTTTATAATTGTTTTTGCTCCTCTTGCTTGCTGTATAATTACAGCTTTTTTATTTTTATTTATTTATTTATTTATTTTCTTTCCTTCCTTTCTCTATTGAATAAGTCCATCTGCCATAGATGATGTGATTGTTGTTCAACATGTAGCTAGGTGCTATATGTATGTTTGTCATATATGTTGTCTTCTAACAAAAACGAAAATAAAGTTATATAAAAAAAAACAACATCTTTTCCTATTTTATTTTGCCTGGAAACGCTTCCAACTATTTTTCACGCGACATGCAAGCGTTTGCATGTCGCGTGAAAAATAGGCGTCGGTTTATTTCTAGCATGCACGCGTTTTCAGCACTGCTCGATCAGCGCCTGAGACGTGCGTGTCACGCCGGCAGTATGCAAGCTCTAACCATGGGAGCCGAAATAAAAACGGACACGCCACGCAGCTAACACGCTCACGCCACGCAGCCGGCCTAAGTGATATTGAGATCTGTTTGAGCTGTTTGAGATCAGATCAACAGTTAGACAAAGTGTTTGATATTGATTATGTTGTCTTAATGTTAAAGGAGAATTCCGACCAATTTTTACATTAATCTTGATCGCTATAAATATGCGAGTACAGTCGATAGAAAAAAAACCAAGCCAAATTGGTGCGGTAAACACGGAGTAGCTACAGCTACGTCTACGAGCTTCCACTGAGCTAAAACAGCAGTTGTCGGGGCTAGTTTTAGAGTGCCTTTGTGCCTCTCAACAGACACAAAATGCAATTAAAATGTCTGTGCAACATGAACAGGGCCCTTACGTGACAACAAGATGTGTTTTCAACTCAGACATTGTTTAAATTCACCTACCCTGTCTCTATCCTTCCGGTAGCTAGCTCGCCCTGCTAGCTGCTAGCTGTTAGCTGCTAGCTGCCTTCCGTGATAATAATATAATAATGATATAATAATAATAATGGCTTATTCTGTGATAATCATCACGCAGCAGTTCTGTGTGTATTTGTAGCTCATCCATTTTGTGTGTGATCGATCTGGTGTTGGTGAGTAGGAGGCTTGGCATTGTCAATTTGTGTGGTAGTTCCCTTAGCCGAGCTAGCTGGCCCAACCGGGCATCCTTGCTTCTGATTTCTCCCCGCCAGTCCTGTGTTTGACCCATCCACCACCCCAACCAACCTCCTTATGCAGAATTTTGGCCTTACATTTGTGTCTGTTGAGAGGCACAAAGGCACTCTAAAACTAGCCCCGACAACTGCTGTTTTAGCTCAGTGGAAGCTCGTAGACGTAGCTGTAGCTACTCCGTGTTTACCGCACCAATTCGGCTCGTTTTTTTTTCTATCGACTGTACTCGCATATTTATAGCGATCAAGATTAACGTAAAAATTGGTCGGAATTCTCCTTTAACATTAAGATAACATAATCAATATCAAACACTTTGTCTAACTGTTGATCTGATCTCAAACAGCTCAAACAGATCTCAATATCACTTAGGCCGGCTACACCCTGGCTGCGTGGCGTGAGCGTGTCAGCTGCATGGCGTGTCCGTTTTTATTTCGTCTCCCATGGTAACAGGTTAGAGCTTGCACACTGCCTGCGTGACACGCACGTCTCAGACGCAGCTCGAGCCGCGCCGAAAATGCGTGCATGCTAGGAGACCCAGGAGACCGGGGTTCGTGTCCCGCAGGTCAAGTTTCCTAAAGTCGCTTTCTTCTTTTCCGTCCCGTTCTTCCCGCGTGTCACAGAACCGTAAGCCCACCCACGACCTTTTCCTTAACTTAAGGGGCCGTGTTCATTTCACGGAATTCTTCTGTGGGCCCATCACGGAATTTTTTGCAATTTCGTGATACTGCCACAGATTTTGAGTTAAGGAGCCGTGTTCATTTCACGGAATTCTGTGAGATCAGGTTGGAAGAATTTATAAGAAATGAAATGTGTTGCAATATTTTTAAAACATATAAAAAACCTACCGAGCTCTGTAACATCAAAACGCACACAGAGACAGAGAGAACTGTTAAAATTATAACTTTATTTTTACATGATACAAATTGTATTTGGCCTCCTGCCTCTTCACAATAAAAACACATTTCCATTAGCAGACTGAATTTATCTTCGTCACCATCACCATCATCATTATCATCATCATCCTCATCCTCAGACAGGTATTTACAGGCACATTTACACACTGTTAGCAAACTGTACACAGTCAGTAGAAAAGCAGTCTGTGCTTCATTACAACTGATCCTGGATCTATTTTATACAAACGCTTTAAAGTTTTTATTCCCTTGTAGAAAAGAACATTCCAGTAACAAACAGAGCTCGACCAATCAGAGCTGAGGATCTGTTTCATTATGTCCCGGAAGATTAGAAAAACTGTACAGAGATTGCGAGAGGTCAAAGATCAAACTGTGACCGTCGTCCTCCATTTACATACATTATCAGTGACACGGCAGAGTTTAAGCCCCGCCTCCTGTCTTTATTTTAAAAGAAATTGGCTTAAAGAAGCACCGTAAATCTTCTTCATCATCATCATCATCATCATCATCACACGCATGCAGAATCCTAATCTGATCAGAGAACTACAACTACGGGTCAAACACAGGCTCAAAAAACACGCAAGGCAAAAACACAGAAGTGAGACGTTCAGATTAAACGGCGATAATCGTCAGAAATATTAGGAGAAGAAAAGTACAGAAGAAAGAATCATTCAACAAACATCTCGTTTTATAACAAAATCTGTCAGCTGTCTGTTTCAGTTCAGCAGCAGACACGACCACAGACAGTCAGCGTCTGTTCAGTTATTGCCTGATGGGTTCAGAGTCCATTTACAATGGAAAACATGTGTGTCCAAGAAGTATCCTGTCACAAGAGTTCAGGAAGTACAATGAGTCCAGGAAGTATAATGAGTCCAGGAAGTACAATGAGTCCAGGAAGTACAATGAGTTCAGGAAGTACAATGAGTCCAGGAAGTATAATGAGTCCAGGAAGTACAATGAGTCCAGGAAGTATAATGAGTCCAGGAAGTATAATGAGTCCAGGAAGCGATATTTTTTTTCCCACTATGGCCACGCCAAGACCCACCCTTCAATAGCTACTACTGGCCAGGCGTCCATGCTTACGCAAGGCAACGTAACCTGATTTGTACAGGTCCTATCCCCTGACCAATCGGCTATCCTAACCATAACCACTCGAGATGAAATGCCTAACCCCAACCAATAAGGCTGCTTTGTAGGGCGGGTCTTGGCGTGGCCATAGTGGGATTCGTAATTTTGCGTCCAGGAAGTCTAATGAGTCTAGGAAGTCTAATGAGTCCAGGAAGTCTAATGGGTCCAGGAAGTCTAATGGGTCCAGGAAGTATCCTGTCCCACAGAGTTGCACATGAAGACTAAAAACTCTGGCGGAGTCATCCACATCCACTTGGGCTGAGTCTTCACTTTGTGCCGATTCCACACAGAGAAAAATACACCAACAGCTAAAACAACAAACTGCTGCCATGGAGACACAGCTGATAATCTCAAAGCTGAATCCAAACCTAAACCTCTGGACCTGCAGACTCTGAGAAGTTCCCTGCTTCCTTCACATGGAAATAGAGTCAAACTTTAACACTGATAATATCTTCAGATCGAAGCCTAGCATCACGTGTCCCAACTATTTTGGTCTTCGTTGTGATAACGGCTACTGCTTTCTCTTACTGCACATCATTAGGTCTACAGTACATATAGAGTCCCAGAGTCTGAGAAGGGCGGGGAGGTTCAGATATTTGGATTCAGCTTGTATGCCAATATTGATATCAGAGCTAAAAGATATAAAAGTAGCTCAAACTATTGTAGCAACAGCTAGCTAAAAACAGCATCTTAATAAAAGGGCAACACACACTTGTGGCGTCTTGAAAACACGTGAACCCAGTGGTGAAGTCTACGTGATACGCAGGTATACGCAGGTATACCCACTAAGAAAGCTCCAGGATTTCCATACACCCACTTAAAAATGCCCAATGACACGTAACAACATACTTTCCTTTATATTTTGGATATATTTTCAATTGTCATCTGTGTTTTTCATCTTCACATAGGCTAAATAAAGGTATTTTCACCGTAAATTGGTGCATAAAAGTGAATCCGAATGCAGGAAATGAAGTCGTTGACGCTCAAAACTTCCCTGGGGGAGGACACCCTGACCCCCCCCAACTATGATATCTCCCCCCCCCCCTCCCCAAATGCAGATTCTGGCCCATATATACAGTACAGTATACCCACTACAATACATTAGACTACACCACTGCCTGAACCATTTGTTTTCGGGTGTGCTATGGGTGTCAGTTGACGTGACGCTGTATGTTGCACTTAACGCCAAACATGCATGATGGCCGTTTCTGTGTTTGCGCAGCGATATTACACCGTTTTATCCTCTGCACGACAACAATAGGCGTTTTCGGACCAAACTGTTCTGGGGACTCCCTGAGACGAACTGTCCACTGGAAAAAGCTCCCCTGAGAGCTACGTACACCTTCAGGGGCTTTCAACCCTCCTGTTGTCCTCGGGTCAAATTTGACCCATTTTCAAAAAGTTTCTTAATCAGAAATTTGGGTTTCTTTCAACCAAATTGTCCAAAAACATAATGCGGATGGTTCCATACAACCATTACTCTTTACAAGTAAAATAAATGATCGGTTCACTACTTTCATTGAATTTGGGTGAGTTATTCAATTTTATAGTGTTCGGAAAAAAAAATTAAATCAAAGAACGTTGGAAAAAAGTGACAAAAATGTTGGGAAAAAAAACAACAAAAATGTCAAAAAAAAGTGCAGAAAAATCGACAAAAGCATCGACAATAACATCGGAAATTTGTGACAAAAAATTTGAAAAAAACATGACTAAAAAGTTGAAAAAAGTGACAAAATGTTTTGAAAAAAGTGACAAAAACGTCACCAAAAAAAGTTGTAATTTGAAAAAAAGTTGCATGGTCGATGGGAAGGCAACACAAAGGTTAAAAAAAAAGTTTGCCCATACGTCATTGCAACCGACCGTAACGGACTATAGCGTCACTTTCGACCGTGAGAAATCACCAATAAAGGCTTCTTCCCCAAAACCTACACAACTGGACATGTTTCCAGAAGCAATGTGATCCAATATTAGGGAGAAATGAACAATATTGGTGACCAAGATTACAGGTTTCCCTGACATTAGCATGTAGCTAACGTTACATGTAACGTTAGCTACAACCGTTCCTCTTGTGCTGGGAGAGTATACTCCGAAATATGAGCTAAAATAGTCCCTCAAAGCGGGTTTTCTAAGAACTACGTTCGTTCCTAGTTTTTGCGGTGCGGACACAATAAAAAAGGGGAATTCTTAAAAATACGGAAACGTTTCTTTGATCCAAAAACGCCTAATCATCGCTGTTTACACAAGGTCAAACAAAGAGCTAGCTAAACCATGTAGTAGCTACAAACAGTGCATTACAAACTCCTAGCATTTCCAACTTGACAGTTAATTCTTGACTTTGGAAACAATCTCAACTCACTCTAGTATGACTGGGTGTGATGTCAACCTAGCGTGATGCTATGCTAGTAGTATATCCAGTACTATTTGTACATGATGACTCTGTTGTTGTTTTTGAAAAACAGTTAAATATTAAAATGAATTTAACGTCCCATGATGCACTGGGACACATGTTGAATAAGGCTGCTGTAAGAGAAGACAGACAGCGCCACCTAGCTGCAAGAGTGAAGGCACAGCTGGGATAAATAGGTATAAATAGGACTTACAGTATGTACATGTAATAAGTTAGTAACTAGCTAACGCACACGCACACAAACACGCACACACACACACGCAGTTTAAACTCCTGCCCCCAGATTTCAGATTGTTTTTTATCATCTGTCAACTTCAATGTTTTAGTTCATCTTTATTTTCAGTGTGATTTTAGTTTCTGATCTCCAGCTTTTCTACATGTTAGTAAAGTTCATTTTATTTCTTTCTCGCATAAAAAAGTGCATATTCCTTCATATACTGTTGAAGAAGCTGGCCAGCACATTGGCTACATCACTAGCTATCAAACTACCTGTGAAGGCTGCTGGTCAGCTGAAGCCTAGTCTATATCCACGATGTTAAACTTCCGGGATTGCTCCGGTGCCGCCGGAAATTCCGCCGTATGTCCTTATTTTCGTCCGGATGTCCGTTACTTTCTAGCCTAGAAAGCTAGATGCACCCTAGCGGCAGCAAATGTAAACAGCCAGGGTCGTCTAGCAACTCTCCGTTGGCTTGCGCGCTGGAAAAAACAAACTCTGGCCGGGCCAATCACATCGTGTATAGAGGCGGTGGGCGGGGCTTATGGCTGCTGGTGCTGGTGAACAGCGGTCTTTGAAATCGGCTTAGGCCGCGACTCTGGAAGACTTGGAGTTCAGCTTTTCTTTGAGAAAAGAACAAAGAACGGCCCTGAAGTCATTCTTAAAAAAGGAAGATGTGTTCAGAGTTTAAAGCTAGCGTTGCTCTGATTGGTTGGAGTGCTATCCTATTGCGTGCAGAAGGAATTTGAAAGACAACCGTTTATCCCGCCCCTCGGATTGAGCCCAGCCAATGGGGCGTTCCCAGACCCAACATCTGGATGTGGGTCTGGCTCGTCAGGCTGGTTACCTTCCTGTTTCTTTGTGTTGGCGTTCTAACCTTTATGAGGATTTATGAGGACTACGGTTACTGGACTGGAAAGACTGGGAACCGGTGCAGGTCCTGAGGTTACCTGATGAGAAGATTTAGTTTGAGCTGGAGACGTCAGAAACTGGAGTCACACTGAAAATGTGATTTAAAAAAAACACTCCCTGATTCTGTTATTGCGTTCAGTAAAACTCCCTAAATGTTGGGACGTTAAAAGCTTCATAATCGTGCTGGTTTTCAGTAGTAAAAGCTAAAAAATATTGTCAGCAATACTGTCGATAAAAAACATCCAGCATGTCGGAGATCAGCAGGACAATACATCGATACATGTGATCAGTATAGAGACTATTAAAATTGTGCTTTCTGTCTCCGCACAGACAGCAGAACAGCAGGGAACTCTGGGAAACGTAGTGCAAGGCAGCAGGTGACAGTGATGTTTGTCGGTACACGATCCGTGCTGCGCATGCGCAAGATGTTCGCGCATGCGCTGTTGTACGAAGATTTACGACACTGCACGATCTGTTCCACGCTTCTGGTCGTAGTTGTAGCGGTCTGCTGTTAGCCTCCACAGGCAAGCTAACGTTAGTTTAGCTAACAGCTAATTCGGCTAACCACTAGCTGATTGTAGCGGTCTGCCGTTAGCCTCCACAGGCAAGCTAACGTTAGTTTAGCTAACAGCTAATTCGGCTAACCACTAGCTGATTGTAGCGGTCTGCCGTTAGCCTCCACAGGCAAGCTAACGTTAGTTTAGCTAACAGCTAATTCGGCTAACCACTAGCTGATTGTAGCGGTCTGCCGTTAGCCTCCACAGGCAAGCTAACGTTAGTTTAGCTAACAGCTAATTCGGCTAACCACTAGCTGATTGTAGCGGTCTGCCGTTAGCCTCCACAGGCAAGCTAACGTTAGTTTAGCTAACAGCTAATTCGGCTAACCACTAGCTGATTGTAGCGGTCTGCCGTTAGCCTCCACAGGCAAGCTAACGTTAGTTTAGCTAACAGCTAATTCAGCTAACCACTAGCTGATTGTAGCGGTCTGCCGTTAGCCTCCACAGGCAAGCTAACGTTAGTTTAGCTAACAGCTAATTCGGCTAACCACTAGCTCATTGTAGCGGTCTGCCGTTAGCCTCCACAGGCAAGCTAACATTAGTTTAGCTAACAGCTAATTCGGCTAACCACTAGCTCATTGTAGCGGTCTGCCATTAGCCTCCACAGGCAAGCTAACGTTAGTTTAGTTAACAGCTAATTCGGCTAAACGCTAGCTGAGACAGCATGTAATAACTTTAAAATACCCTCAATATAAAACCTGAAAATAACCGTTAACATATATAACAGCTGTTACGTCAGTTCTACTTTACTTGTGCTCATTTAAAATACAATCAATCAATACTTGCCTTTATTGTTATTACTGTAAAGTCTTAATTCAGCTGTAGACGGCTTTCCCCAGTGTTTAGCTTGAGTT
>NC_050184.1:19060988-19068488 GCF_008315115.2 Sander lucioperca | reverse complement strand
CGCCGCGCCGGGTGCAAGATAGGGTCCAGTTTTATCCATTTTTGTTTTGTATTGGGTCAGGTAAATCTCAGGTGTGTTAATGTGTGTGTTACCTTCATGGACAGCAGTCGGGTCAGGTAAATCTCAGGTGTGTTAATGTGTGTGTTACCTTCATGGACAGCAGTCGGGTCAGGTAAATCTCAGGTGTGTTAATGTGTGTGTTACCTTCATGGACAGCAGTCGGGTCAGGTAAATCTCAGGTGTGTTAATGTGTGTGTTACCTTCATGGACAGCAGTCGGGTCAGGTAAATCTCAGGTATGGCCTTGGCTCTCTCTCTCTCCCTCATGCTGCTCTTTCTGTGTTTTGGGATTTCCGGATCTTCGCTGCTCTTCACCAGGTGCCACAGACGCAGACCCTCCTCCTCCTCGCCCTCCAGCATCGGCGTTTCTACGGCAACAACACACAGACCGTCACCACGACGACAACGACGACGACTAACACAGAGGAGAACCCTCGTATCTGACAGAACTACAGCGCTGTTGGCTCTAGATTATTATTATTATTTGTTACTGCAGGGGGTACGGGAATTCTTTGCAAAAATGCTAATTTAAAAATATGTCATGCATAATTCCTAAAATAATTATACTATAACCCTTGTGTTGTTCTCGGGTCAAATGTGACCCGTTTTTAAAGTTTTTTATATCAGAAATATGGGTTTCTTACAACCAAATTGCCCCCAAAATAACATGGATGCATCCTTATTTAATTTCACAGCATTTGTAAACTAATTTTTAATGATTTCAAAATAGCATCCTGATCAAACTTAGAATAGTTAAGATCATAAGATGTTGAGGAAATCACAGACTGGTTTATGTCAATTAGTCAAAATAATTCATAATATCTGCTTTTTTAGCAACTGCACGGCCTATTTCTCTCTTAAAATGTTTTCAGAAACACGTTTCGGTGAACTATTTTAGTCCAATATGAGATCGTATTCTGAACTCGGGGAGACTGATCAGCCCAACTGCCTTTTCTGCAGACGTTTGGCTGTTGGCTCTGTGTGTCCACACCTTAAAGCCCGCCTTAACGGTTGTGATTGGTGTAAAGCCCGCCTCGACGGTTGTGATTGGTGTAAAGCCCGCCTCAAGGGTTGTGATTGGTGTAAAGCCCGCCTCGATGGTTGTGATTGGTGTAAAACCCGCCTCGACGGTTGTGATTGGTGTAAAGCCCGCCTCAAGGGTTGTGATTGGTGTAAAGCCGGCCTCGACGGTTGTGATTGGTGTAAAACCCGCCTCGACGGTTGTGATTGGTGTAAAGCCCGCCTCGACGGTTGTGATTGGTGTAAAGCCCGCCTCAACGGTTATGATTGGTGTAAAGCCCGCCTCAAGGGTTGTGATTGGTGTAAAGCCCGCCTCGATGGTTGTGATTGGTGTAAAGCCCGCCTCAAGGGTTGTGATTGGTGTAAAGCCGGCCTCGACGGTTGTGATTGGTGTAAAACCCGCCTCGACGGTTGTGATTGGTGTAAAGCCCGCCTCGACGGTTGTGATTGGTGTAAAACCCGCCTCGACGGTTGTGATTGGTGTAAAGCCCGCCTCGACGGTTGTGATTGGTGTAAAACCCGCCTCGACGGTTGTGATTGGTGTAAAGCCCGCCTCGACGGTTGTGATTGGTGTAAAGCCCGCCTCAAGGGTTGTGATTGGTGTAAAGCCCGCCTCAACGGTTGTGATTGGTGTAAAGCCCGCCTCGACGGTTGTGATTGGTGTAAAGCCCGCCTCAACGGCTGTGATTGGTGTAAAGCCCGCCTCAACGGTTGTGATTGGTGTAATTGGTGTAAAGCCCGCCTCAATGGTTGTGATTGGTGCCTCGATTTGGAAAAATTGGAAATGGGCTTGATTCGGCTCTTGGCCAGACGGACTTGCAGAGCGAATCTCAAATTTGCCGGAAGTTCGTCAGGGTTTTCCCAGGCTAAGGGGGTACTTGGCTTAAAAAAAGCAATTCAAAAGGGGGTAACATTATTGAAAAAAGTTTGAGAACCACTGGTCTAGATGTCCTACATGTTCAATGGTTCTGACATGGTTCTGTTTGCGTTGTGCTGGGTTGTCGTGCTCTTACTCTCTCCGGTCTGGAAGACCTGGTTGACTCCAACTCCACCTGAACTCTGAGAACGAGGAATCAGGGCCACCGTGGCTCCGTCTGGGACCTGAACAACGAGAGAGCAGCGGTCAATATTTAACAGAAACAGAGAGGAGGAGAAGACGAGGAGAAGTGTAGAAGAACTAGGTTGCGTCCGAAATCCCACAACATGCTATTTAGATTGAAATCAATAGACTGTTAATATTAATGGACAGACATGCTCTGTCCATTAATATTAACAGTCTATGTATGAAACCAATAGTACGTAAAGTGCATACTATTTCTGGTGAAATATTACAGTATGCTAACACCAAAGGGGTAAGCTTCGCTTTAGAGCTCGAATCTCCTATGGCGCCATTTTGATGCTACCAAGCCATCACCCCCCGTTAGCATCCCATTGACTGCCATTCATTTTTACGTCACTTTGACAGAGAATAACTTTACATCTGAAGAGTTTAAAGACTCTATTTGTCCATTGTTTATTTCTAAAGAAACACGACAATGTATAAAAGGCTCCATTACCTTGTAGCTCACGTTATGGCTCCGTAGCAGACGTTTTTATAAAAATAGGCTAACGATTGGGTCATAACCACGAGACTTACTGTCGCATAGTAGAGGAATTACCGTATAGTACAGGAGAAGCTCTCAGGCAGTTTAGACTTCCATTAGCTGTTAAGTTTAATTACTTATGTTAACTAGCATTTTAGTTGGCAATAATTAGCCTGTGTCTATGTTATCTCCTTACATATACCTACGCTCTCCGTCTCTGCTAGATTGGGAATGATTGAGATTTCTCTTGGCACAGCTACCAGAAGACTTCCAACTTTCAGACAGGTTGCTCACGGCACACGACACATCAGGTGTTGTTTCTCTCAGTTGGAGGCTGCTCAGTAACGCTCAGCGCTCACCGGAAAAGTGCTTCTAAAGGCCTTCACTGGTCTCCGTCCAGAGCAACGGGATCTGTTGGTCCACTCAAAGCCCGTCTACGGAAAGCCGTTCCACTCTCTATTAAGCCCCATTGTACCTACTTTGGTTGCAGTTCCACCAGAGTTCCACTGGGGGTGATCACGGTCCAGTGCTAAATGAATGGGACCCTATGGAGCTAGACGGCTAAATTTGTCTCTTTCGCCTGATTGTCGTTGAGAAATCTCAGATTTGATTGTAGTTTTTGCAAGTTCAACATGGATTATAGGTCAAAAGTTGAATGAACGAGTACTTATGCCCTTTCGATTTGTTACAGGTTGAGTCGTTGTTGCCCGTAACACGCTAGCATTCTGCTAATGAATGCTGATTGGTTAGTGAAGGACTGATTACGATCGGAGATCCCGTTTGACGACATCCTAAGCAGAACCAGAATGCCAGAGTGAATATTTCGGCGTGGTCTTTAAAACATTAGCAGACCTCTTTCTAGCCCGTGTATTAACAGGGAGAGCCTGACCTGTCAGCTGTGTTGTCGATGCCTCGAGAGAACAAAGGAAGTGACTCAGAGCTCGCCGTAAAGCAGAATCTCTGGCCGTATATCTGATGACGTCACTGACATTTTAAAAGGCTTTTTAGAACAAAAAAAGCCACTTTAAAAAAATCTAACACCCAGCAGTGTGTATTTTCTTAGCCTCCCCTTTCAAATGCAACATTCAAATTACTAGACAAAAAATTATATCCTGAGAAAAGTGGATTTTGAGGGTATAGCTCCATAGAGTCCCATTCATTCTGCACTGGCCTGTGAGCGCCCCCTATATGGAACTGTGGTGGAACTGCAACCAGTTCAGAAGCCGGAAGTAACGAGAGACGTGGAACTTCTTCCCTTATTAGAAATTCTTTGGTCCACTCTTATATACAGTCTATGGCTAACACTGGACACTACGGCGGCATGAGTATCCCACAATGCAATGCGGTAGTAATGACACCATTCATAACAGTTTACAACATCCAAAGCAGCTCTGCAATGTCAACAACGCTCTAATTTACATTTCTACATATTTAAACGACTGTTGGTCTAGCTGCTAACCTTTTATTTAGTAATTTAAGCGTTATCTGGCGATGCCGCTAGAAGAGAAACAGAAGCCGCGCTGTGATTGGTCAGTTGTTTACCTTGTAGTGCTGCAGAGTGTTGACTCGTTTCCAGCGACCCTGAACCACCGCTGTGACATCATCGTCTGACAGCGTCAGGTGACCCGCCTGACCCGAACGCCACTCTGTCAACCAAACAGGAACACAGGTCGGTGTGAGCTGTCAATCAAACCAGACAGGTGTGTGTGTGTGTGTCTGTGTGTGTGTGTGTGTGTGTGTGTGTATGTGTGTGTATGTGTCTGTGTGTGTGTGTGTGTGTGTGTGTGTGTCTGTGTGTCTGTGTGTGTATGTGTGTGTGTGTGTCTGTGTGTCTATCTGTGTGTGTTTGTGTGTGTATGTGTGTCTGTGTGTGTGAGTGAGTGATGTGTGTGTGTGTGTGTGTGTGTGTGTGTGTGTGTGTGAGTGTGTGAGTGAGTGAGTGAGCGTGTGTGTGTGTGAGAGAGTGTGTGAGTGTGTGAGTGTGTGTTTGTGTGAGTGTGTGTGAGAGTGTGTGTGTGTGTGTGTGTGTGAGTGTGTGTGAGTGTGTGTGTGTGTGTGTGTGTGTGTGTGAGTGTGTGAGTGTGTGTTTGTGTGAGTGTGTGTGAGAGTGTGTGTGTGTGTGTGTGTGTGTACCCAGGTCCAGACTGTCTGCTGCTGGTCTCTGAGAGAATGGAGCTCCTCTGTAGACCTGATCCAGGATCTTATCCTTCACCTGACAGGTGAGAGACAGACAGACCGACAGACAGGTAAGAGACAGGCAGGCAGGCAGACAGACAGACAGACAGACAGGAAGACAGACAGACAGACAGACAGACAGACAGACAGACAGACAGGCATGTACCTACCTGTGTGATTGTGTCTGTGTCGAGCACTTTAACAGGACAAGGTTGAACTTCGACTCCATTCTTCACCAACACTGTCAGAGTCTGAGAGAGAGAGACAGGTACAGAGAGAGAGACACAGGTAGAAAAGTTAAGAGACAGGTGTCCACGTAGAGATGAAGATGTAAGAGAACACCAGCCCAAACATAGGGGGATATTTTTCTCCCATACGGCAGCTATATGAAGGATTTTTCGAGCCGTTTGAGATTGCTGATGGTTACCATGGCGCAGTAGTCGATGTCCTCCCGCAGCAGGTGGCTGTCGTTCAGCGTCCGTTTGGCTTTTCCTGTCACAGAGTCCACCGGCCCTTTATCCACCTGGTACTTTATGGCTCGGTAGAGCATGTACAGAGGCTCCCCAGCCACCTCCTGCAGACAGACAGGCAGACAGACAGGTTAGTGGTTCTACAGACAGACAGGTTAGTGTTTCTACAGACAGGTAAACTACAGACAGACAGGCAGACAGACAGGTTAGTGGTTCTACAGACAGACAGACAGACAGGTAAACTACAGACAGGCAGACAGACAGCCAGATAGACAGGTTAGTGATTCTACAGACAGACAGACAGGTAAACTACAGACAGGCAGACAGACAGCCAGATAGACAGGTTAGTGATTCTACAGACAGACAGGTAAACTACAGACAGGCAGACAGACAGGTTAGTGGTTCTACAGACAGACAGGTTAGTGTTTCTACAGACAGGTAAACTACAGACAGACAGGCAGACAGACAGGTTAGTGATTCTACAGACAGACAGACAGGTAAACTACAGACAGGCAGACAGACAGGTTAGTGGTTCTACAGACATACAGGTTAGTGTTTCTACAGACAGACAGGTTAGTGTTTCTACTGACAGACAGACAGGTTAGTGATTCTACAGACAGACAGACAGGTTAGTGTTTCTACAGACAGACAGACAGGTTAGTGATTCTACAGACAGACAGACAGGCAGGCAGACAGACAGACGAGCATTTACCTTGAGGAAGGAGTAGAGGCAGATCGACATCCAGTTGGTCAACATCTTCTCGACAACTGTCTCAGTCCTGAAACACAGCAAGACAGACAGGCAGACAGACAGGCAGGCAGACAGACAGACAGAAACAGCAAAGACAGACAGACAAAAACAGACAGACAGGCAGACAGACAGGCAGACAGACAGACAGATAACAGGCAGACAGACAGACAGACAGACACACAGACAGACAGACAGGCAGGCAGACAGACAGATAACAGACAGACAGAGACAGATAACAGGATTTCATTATTTCATTATCTTGAGAAAACAAAGTTTGTGATCTCGAGATAATATAACGACATTAAACTTAAAGAAAGAACGCCCGTCGTTCTCTTCTTCGGTAGTCAAAAGTCGTTTGCAGTTTTTTATTTTTTTTTATTTAAAATGTCACAGATGAAGGTGAGCTTGTTTTACGTACCGGCGCAGCATGAGTTTGGGGTTCTTGGCGACGTACTGCTGCACCAGGTCCTGCAGCAGACTCTTCATGACCTCGGTGAAGTACTCCAGCTTATCGTGCAGCGCCATGGTGAGCAGACTGGCCACGTAACCCCGGTCCCTCTGAGAGAAGCCCTGCTGGGCCTCCAGCGTGTGGATGAACTGAGAGACAGAGACAGAACACACACACACGTCACATGCAGGTCAACAAGTCCACATCTACATCAGAAAAAACATCAACATCTTTCTGTTTTGAGGGTTACTTTGAGACAAAAACGGTCTCCGTCCACACAAGAGTTTCAGCTCCAGTAGCAGAACTAATCCCCGTCCACATCAACCATAGACCGTATATAAGAATGGACCACCAGATCCCGTGTCTCTGGACGGAGACCAGTGAAGGATATTAGAAGATCTTTCCCGGTGATGGCTGAGCGTTACTGAGCAGCCTCCATCTGAGCTTGAAGACGTAGATGTGACGTGAGCAACCTGTCTGAAAGTTGGAAGTCTTCTGGTAGCTGTGCCAAGAGAAATCTCAATCATTCCCAATCTAGCAGAGACGGAGAGCGTAGGTATATGTAAGGAGATAACATAGACACAGGCTAATTATTGATCACTAAAATGATAGTTAACATTAGTAATTAAACTTAAACAGCTAATGGAAGTCCAAACTGCCTGAGAGCTTCTCCTGTACTATACGGTAATTCCTCTACTATGAGACAGTAAGTCTCGTGGTTATGACCCAATCGTTAGCCTATTTTTATAAAAACGTCTGCTACGGAGCCATAACGTGAGCTACAAGGTAATGGAGCCTTTTATACATTGTCGTGTTTCTTTAGAAATAAACAATGGACAAATAGAGTCTTTAAACTCTTCAGATGTAAAGTTATTCTCTGTCAAAGTGACGTCAAAATGAATGGCAGTCAATGGGATGCTAACGGGGGGTGATGGCTTGGTAGCATTAAAATGGCGCCATAGGAGGTTTGTGTTGTGAGGAGATGCTTACCCCC
>NC_050184.1:19050988-19055988 GCF_008315115.2 Sander lucioperca | reverse complement strand
GGAAGGCTTGTATCATGTGGACACGCCGACAGTGTTGTTGTCATTACTTAGAATTCCTCAAAGGGGCGGCAGAAACTACGCACTATAGCTTCAACCCGCCGCCAAATACGCACACCTAACCGGCAATCTCAACTGACTGCGGAACAGCTGCGTCCCTACTTCTATTTTTGACGGACGCCGGAGAGCTCCGCAGCAATTCAGCACACGGCAGATAGTGCGGGACAGGAAGTCGAGCACAGAAACAAAATAAAAATCCGGTTAATTTTCAAAATAAAATCCACCGTGCTCACGGCGGATCATATTTCCCTGCACTACACCTTGAAAACACAGCTCAGAGTAGTTTCCCCTCTACTCCTCTGGATGGAAACTAACTGGTGGTGGTTTTGTGGTTCTGTTCTACGTGAATTCGTGAGATCTCGTGGATCCTCGTGACTACAGCCGTCAGTCGTGGCCGCAGCCGTGCCGCAACAAATCCGGACCTGGTGGGTATTGACGGACGGTGGAGCACGCAGCCGTTCCGCAGCGTAGCCGGTCCGCAGACGTACCGCATCCAGTGGAAATTGCCGGTAAGTCTTCCAAAAACCGAGGGGAATCACTGTAAACAACAGCTGTGTTGGAAACTGTTCCCTCATTCACTCACTCACTATTCCCTCTATAGTGTTTATTAAATAGTGAACTATATCGGGAACGACCAAACGAGATTTCTGACACTATCACTGAAATCATCGCTGCGTCAGGAGATGCGCCGGTTGTTTGTGTGACAGAGGTCGGCGCACCCAGCATCATGTAGACCAAGGCTGCCCAATTTGGGGCCAGCGGGCCAAGTTTGGCCCGTGCTCTCTTTGTTTTGGCCCGCCATGGATTTGAAATATTCATGCTTATTCTCTTATTTTAAAAGTAATGACTACGAAACGTACATTTTGTGCAGTTAAAAAGTACGTAATCTGAGTTTAACGGCAATGTAATGCACAGTGCTGGTAAACTTCCCATTTAAATTACATATGTACGTTTTATCTATGAAGAATAGCAAGAATTACGGTATTCTTCAACATCAACATTTATTTTTGGCCCATGGCCTTCCATCCAGATACATTTTGGCCCTTCATATGAAAGAATTTGGCCACCTCTGCTGTAGACAAACAGGAACTAAAATCCTTCTAATACGTCCCTGAAACAAACCGAGCACTCAGGAGGAGGATAGTAAAAGGTTGTATATATTATATATGTTGCATGTTATGTTTTCCCTGTTTAGAAATGAAAGCCCGCTCCATTTTTCCTTTCCAGTTTTTGCGGTTGCTTCTGCTTCTTTCTCCTCCTCCGGGAAAACACGGCAGCGTTGCATTGTGGGATACGGGAGTTAAATGTAGGCTTTATCTAGCCTGACGTCATACTCAGATTCTAGTCAGAATATGAGTAATGCTGCTCCGTTGGGCTGTGATTATGGGGCGTGTTTCAACCCAACCAGGAAAGAAAATGCCTCTGAACTCAATTGGATGGACCTACAACCAATCAGAGCAACAGATAGACCTACAACCAATCAGAGCAACGGATAGACCTACAACCAATCAGAGCAACGGATAGACCTACAACCAATCAGAGCAACGGATAGACCTACAACCAATCAGAGCAACGGATAGACCTACAACCAATCAGAGCAACTGATAGACCTACAACCAATCAGAGCAACGGATAGACCTACAACCAATCAGAGCAACGGATAGACCTACAACCAATCAGAGCAACGGATAGACCTACAACCAATCAGAGCAACGGATAGACCTACAACCAATCAGAGCAACGGATAGACCTACCAATCAGAGCAACGGATAGACCTACAACCAATCAGAGCAACGGATAGACCTACAACCAATCAGAGCAACTGATGGACCTACAACCAATCAGAGCAACAGAGTATGTCACGTAGCTGATAAATTAAACTTTTTGAATCCCGTAGGAAGGACGGCAAAAACATCTTTCCGATCGACAGATGCCGTGATCGTGGTTCTCTGTTCCTCTTTTAAAATGAATGTGCTGTCGATATCATCTGTCCATCATCGTATAAAGCCCGCCCTGACAATCTGATTGGTCCAAACAGCTCTGGTTGGAGCATAGTTGCTCCACAACGGATGAAGTCCAGACCGAACTTCCCGACCTCAAATGTTGTGGGCGGGCATCCAGGCTAGGCTACATCATATGTACGCTCAAATTAGCTGTGCATTGTGGGTATTTTATAGTGGACTATATAGTGAATGAAATTAACCGTGGAGAATTCGAACACCACTACAAAATGGCGAACGCACTATTATAGTGCAAGGGTTCCGTGATAGGGAACGGTTTCCAACACGTGACTGAGTGTTACCTTGAGGCAGGGCAGCTCGCTGCTGTCGTCCACGCTCAGCGGTTGGATCTCTGGGGGTTCACAGTACAGGTGAGTGTTGTCCAGAGTTTTCACCTCGCACTCACGATCTCCGAGTCGAGCAGTCACTTCCTGTCTCGATATCGCTCTGGTCAGGTGCTGACCCTGAGGGTTCGCAAAAACACAGACATGTTTTATTCTGTCTTTTAAAGGGTAACTTTGGTTATTGTTTTCAACCTGGACACTATTTTCCCATGTTTTTGTGTCTAAGTGACTGATGGGAACAACATTCTTTGACATTGGTCCATTAATACTGGACCAATGTCAAAGAAACAAGTCACAATTTACGTCCACTAAAAGTTGTTTTTGCCGCTGACAGACTCAGATTATTATTCTAAGTGTCTGACAACATTATGAAAGGATCCCTACAGAGATAGACCTTTTTGTTAAAGAGTAAGATCCTTTTTGTTTAACATGAAATCACCATCACCAAACTCCACCAGACTCCATGTAAATAATCAGTACTTTTATCATCGTAAAACACACTTCATTCAAAGTGGACAGAAACAAAATAAAACTACCAAAAGCCGTCTTGGTTCGTCTTTCCACTGTTCCAACAATCACCACTGTGGTTTGGTGGAAATAAACCCTTAATTCACCCATTTACATGTGGAAATATGCTGGCTCTATACACGCTAAAAGTACTGATTATTTACATGGAGTCTGGTGGGTTTGGCGACGGTGATTTCGGGGCTGTTTCACGTTAAACTAAAAGGATCTTACTCTTTAACTAAAAGGTCTATCTCTGTAGGGATCCTTTCCATAATGTTGTCAGACACTTAGAATAATAATCTCAGCCTGTCAGTGGTAAATACAGCACTTTTAGTGGACGCTAACTGGTGGTAAACATTTGTCCTGTAGGGTTACATTGCAGGTTACAGCGTTCTCGCTCAACACTGCGAGATTTAGATTTTTTTTCAGATTACTCACTTAGACACATATGCATGGGAAAATAGGGCCTAGGTTGAAAATTACCAAAATTACCCTTTAACGGCTTTATCAAGTTCAGTAAGTACGTTACCTCCACGGCGATCACTCCTCCTGGTTTGAAGCGATACGGAGCATCTGGAGCTTCTCTATTCAGGGGAAAGAACTCAGGGTTGGGATAATAGGTGAAGCTTTTACCCTGAGAGACACACAGGTAGAGAGACAGACAGGTAGAGAGAGACACAGATAGAGAGACAGACAGGTAGAGAGACACATTAATCATCACTGTGAACTTTCTGCTCCTCCTGTCAGTTAAAACCTGTCCTCGCATTTTGAAAGTATATCTCTGACTTTTTTCCTTCTGCTGCATTTTTCAGGGTTAAGGCTAGAAGGGATACAGCTACGGAGACGACAGTTAAAGGGCAAACTTGTTCTTTAAAGGTCCAGTGTGTAACGTGTTTAGTTGTTCATCATCAAAATCTGTGTTGCCCGTTCACAAACTTGTCCTTTTTCATGAATATTTACCACCACCATCAATTCCAAGTATTCCTATTGGCTTGAAATGTTACATTTGCATTTGCATGAACTGGGGTAGACGCTGTCGGTATACGATCCGTTCTGCCTGCATGATCCGTTTGGCGCATGCGCAATATAATACTGTTTTACCGAGGATACGACCTGCACGATCTGTTCCACCGGGAAGCTAACGTTAGTTTAGCTAACAGCTACTTCGGCTAACTGACAGCTTGATTCAGTCTAAAATAACGTTAAGTCAAACGTAATGGGAAAAGCAGGCTACAGCTAAATTAAGACTTCACAGTAATAACAATAAAGACAAGTATTGAGTGATTGTATTTTAAATGAGCACAAGTAAAGTAGAACTGACGTAACAGCTGTTATATATGTTAACGGTTATTTTCACATTTTATTTTGAGGGTCTTTTAAAGTTATTACATGCTGTCTCAGCTAGCGGTTAGCCGAAGTAGCTGTTAGCTAAACTAACGTTAGCTTGGCTGTCGACCGGAAGTGTGGAACAGATTGTGCAGTGTCGTAAATCCTCGTACAACAGCGCATGCGCGAACATTTTGCGCATGCGCAGAACGGATCGTGCAGGAAGAACGGATCGTGTACCGACAGACGCTCCATATTCATGCTCCATCTTGAAATACGTTAGCTGGTAAGGGACATACAGGACATATATATATATCACTGAAAATTAGGCCGTTCCCACAGCCCCATGTTCCCACAGCCCCATGTTCCCACAGTCCCATGTTCCCACAGCCCCATGTTCCCACAGCCCCATGTTCCCACAGCCCCATGGTCCCACAGCCCTATGGTCCCACAGCCCTATGGTCCCACAGCCCTATGTTCCCACAGCCCTATGGTCCCACAGCCCTATGGTCCCACAGTCCTATGTTCCCACAGCCCTATGTTCCCACAGCCCTATGTTCCCACAGTCCTATGTTCCCACAGCCCCATGTTCCCACAGCCCCATGTTCCCACAGCCCCATGTTCCCACAGCCCTATGGTCCCACAGCCCCATGTTCCCACAGCCCCATGTTCCCACAGCCCTATGGTCCCACAGCCCTATGGTCCCACAGCCCTATGTTCCTACAGCTCTATGTTCCCACAGCCCCATGTTCCCACAGCCCCATGT
>NC_050184.1:19030988-19040988 GCF_008315115.2 Sander lucioperca | reverse complement strand
GTGTGTGTGTGTGTGTGTGTGTGTGTGTGCTGGCATGTGTGTAAAAACACTGGCTCTGATTGGCTACCATGAAACATGACTCTGCCTTAGCCAATAAATAAATTAAACATTTTTTGGGGTACTTCTTCTGGTTTTTTTTCTATGCTTTTGCAACCTTTTTTTGGTGATTTTTTTTCTATGATGGCTAAGGAATTTTTTAGATTTTGGCTTCACTTTTGTACAGCGGGAGGAAGTGGAGACACGTCGTCCCTCATTATATACCTGCTAATACACCGGTTCTCAAGCTTTTTTCATTAATGTTCCCCCTCTGAACAGTGTTTTTAAGCCATGTAACCCCTGACCAGCGCAAATAATTTTTGGTAGAAAAATAAAAGTCTCTATAAAGAGGAAGAATACAGCGATGTCAGCGATAGATTTACTAAACAACAGACTTGGACCTGGAGAACATTTAGATGATGATGAGAAAAGCATACCTGTCAAGTTTTGGATTTGAAAATAAGGAAAATTTTCCGGCGCCCACCGCGAGCAGTCCCACCACCCCAACCAAGCTCCAGTATCCCTTACATTTTAAGACACGTGTACAAGAAAGCTAAAATCACCACTTGATGCAGAATGCTGAAAACATTTACAATTTATAACATTGCATGTCATACATTTTACATGAGCAGAGTGCAAACAGTTTAGTCTAACGTCATCCGATTCTCTGAAATAATCTTTCGTACCATGCTAAACACCCTTTCTGAACTCATCATCTGACCTCACACACTAGCCTCGCGACAACTGCCACCTACAGTACCTGCAGTAGGCTACTGCAGTACCTGTAGTAGGCTACTGCAGTACCTGTAGTAGGCTACTGCAGGTGGCAGTTATCGCGAGGCTAGTGACAGAGCTCAGATTGGGAATGTTTTTTTTTTACTCCGCCCGTGCCCGGGGTATTATTATTTTTTAAAGCAGCCATATTCTGCTCATTTTCAGGTTCATAATTATATTTTAAGGTTGTACCAGAATAGGTTTACATGGTTTAATTTTCTAAAAACACCATATTGTAGTTGTACTGCACCGCTCTCTCTCACTGCTGCAGATCCTCTTTTCAGCTGGTCTCTGTTTTAGCTACAGAGTGAGACCTCTTTTCTTCTTCTTCTTCTGTACTATCTTTGATTGCACTGCACATGCCCAGTAGCTCAGATGTAGATCATGTCAGCTAGCTAGCTCCATAGACAGTAAAAGAGGCTGTTTCTACAACTTGGGTCAGTTACAAGGCAGGATTAGCTGGGAGACTTCTAAATGAGGGCGCACATGGAAGTAGTTCTTTTGTAGATTATGGTGAACTTGTGTGTGTTGTAGCAGTGCTTTGCTATTGAGAACGAGGTAGCATGCTAGCGTTAGCATTAGCATGCTAACGCTACGAGCTAATGGCTGTGGTTAGCCTGCTCGTTTCGGCTTGTGACGTCACAAGCCGTGCTGATGTTGAACAGCTCACCCAGAGACTGAAGGCAGGACACATTCAGAAACCGTATCTCACTCTAAACAGAATGGGTGGATTTTTTTAGTTTGTATGTTAGTTTGCACTAGAGACACAAAATAACTCCCCAAATCCCCAAAACGGGATACTTGACAGGTATGAGAAAAGTCATTAAAAAATGAGAAATGATAAAACCTTGGGAAAAGACGGTAGAAAGAAGGAAGGAAGGTAAGAATAGGTCGAAAATAGTAATAAAAACTTCGAAAACAAACACAGTAGAAAGACACTAGGGCGACAGAAGGGACACAAAATTCAAATAAGCAACAAACTTCGAAAAAAAGTGACAACAACTTCAAAGAAAAAAAGACCATTTATTTGTCCGACACGACTGAAGCGTGGTGTCGCGACGTCATACATCACTGGTTGATGCTCCACGCCCCTGACCGGCAGCTGATTGGACGAACGCCTGTCGTGGGTTTGGCTTCTCGAAGATTTTCAACAGAGTGTCATGGCGGCTCGTTGAGAATACGATCTCGTATTTTACGAAAATAGTTCACCGAAACGTGTTTCTGAAAACATTTTAAGAGAGAAATAGGCCGTGCAGTTTCTGAATCTGTCTTCATTTCAGATCAACAAAGGTCAGTTTAAAAGATTTCCGTCTACTTCTACTGGATAGTCGCGTCGCGTTCAACGGATTAATTTGCATAAAGATGAGCATCGGCCAGCTTTTGGACGCGCAACATTTTTTCAAATGCAGCGCCGCCTTCCCAGAATGCTTTGCGTGCACGTTGAAGTCGCTTGACGTCACCCATAGGAATAGAGTGGAGTCGCACGGACAAATGGATCTCTACCGTAAGGAAGAAAGGACAAGAATAGGTCAAAACAAACGACAAAACCCTTGTAACTGCAGTCCTCCAAAGTACCCCTAGGGGGACACGTACCCCCATTTGAGAACCACTGGGCTATGGGGGTCAACACAAAGTTAAAATAACAAGTGTGTGTACCTGGTGTGGGCTGCAGGTGAAGGTGTGTGTGTTGTCGTGCGTTTTCTCCACAGCAGCTGTCAGATTGAACTGGACTCCTTCGATTTCCACAACACACAAATACTGAGCTTCATCCTGCACAAAGACACAGAGATTAGGATTTAATGAAGATTAGAGATTAGATCTAACCCAAAACCACAGTCCTACGAGCAGGTTCCACTACAGTTTGATACAGGGATGCACTGAATCCAGGATTCGGCTTCAGATTCGGCTGAATATTGGGCTTTTTGACGGGGTTGGGTTTCTGCCGAACCTTAGAATTTTTTCCCACCGAACCGAACCCTACGCGCGCGCTACGCTGGTCGACGTAATGACGGCGCCGTTGATTACGGGAAGGTGTTTACGTAGGTGGAGCGTTCAATGCAGCAGGCTGTGAGAAAGTGGAAATGGAACTGGTGAGCAGAAAAAGTGTAGTTTGGCAGAACTTTCAGTCAAAAGAAGGCCATTCAAGTCCAGCTACATGTTCAATCTACAATGCTGATTAGTCTGGTGGTGGCGAGGACCCTAAACTATACACAACATCACCGCTGTTACAACATCTGGTATCAAACATCTGGAAGAATACGAGTTGTGATGAAGGAATCTACAGACAGCAGCCAAAATGCAGCAACTTCAGGTACGGCAAAGGAAGGACAGTCACAGTTTACTTCATTAATGAGTTTACTGTGTTCATGGACTGAGGATGGGACGAGGATTCAGCAGAATCTTAACCGGGGGATTCGGTATTCGGCTGAACCCCAAAAATCTGGATTGGGTGCATCCCTAGTTTGATAAAGTTTAATTGTTCTTCTCTCTCATTGGCCCAATCCCAATCTCCACACTCACAGACTCGGGGTCCGAGACCCCCGAGACTTTATGTATTACGCACATTAAAACAGTTGAAGTGATCATTATAAACAGTAGCTGCTCTCACAGTGTAGACGTCCAGGTTTCGTCCCTGCAGCACAACAGTGGTGCTCAGGCCCAACGGCACTAAGGCGGAACTCTGCAGGGCGAAGACCAGAGGACAGGAAGTGGGACCAGGAGACTCCTGCTGACAGACAGGAGACAGGGTGAGACAGGCAGACAGACAGGAGACAGGGTGAGACAGAAGACAGAGAGAAACTAGTCTGGATCAACGACAGTACATTTTCAGGATAATTCAGTCCCTCTAGAAAAACGTGATTATGTGATCTCATAATTCAATGCATAATCAGCCAAAGTCTGCATATTTATGCGGGGGGGCCGCATTTTTTCAAATACGCCGCACTTTCGCCACATAAATTGCCAATTTCCGCGCAAAATATGCGGGGCTTGCATGATTTCATAATCCCCGCATTTTCGTTGCAAAAAAGTCACATATATCTTAGCAGAAAGTTGAAAAATGTTGCGTTTACTTCACACAAGAGCAGCCATTTTCCCCTGTTGCCACGGGAACGTTATGAAGTGACGTAATTACGCGACGTGAACATCATTGAACAGCTGCAAACCCCGCGATGAAGCCATGAGGAAACCACAGTTTTTGCAAGTTCCCGCAATTTCATCACATAAAATTGCATAAATATCGCGCATATTCCATCACATTTTTTAAGAAAATGTGCCGCACAATCAAGGATTTTTGCCCAAAACAATCACAAAAAAACTCTGCATTTTTCTGGAAGGACTGATAATTGCCTGACATCAGGAGCCCTCTCCTTCCTCTCTCTGTGTGTCGCCGTTCTCAAACTCTGTTCGCTTCGGGACACAACAACAAACTTTGAGCTACACGCTGAAAATGTCAAGTTTTGAAGAACATTTTGGACGGTGCAACGAGGCAGGTCTGCTCGGTTCTTTCAGGGAATGATTGTAAAGATTTATAAAGGATATGTTTAGATCGTTTCCTCTCTAACTGGGAGGTTTTGGGACTGATTGGTGGGATTGCTGTGGACGAAGTACACACGGAGATACACTGCTAAGAGCCAATGAGGTTTAACCATGTATCAGCTAATTTAAATAGTTCACGTTACTGTAATGTGTCAACAGTTCCTTCCTGAGACTATTTAGCAGAGCCACCGTCACTGCGTCTGGAGCTTAGCTCCGCCCAAGACCGTTGTGATTGGTCTAAAGAAATGCAAACAAGACAGACAGACAGACAGACAGAAAGACAGAAAGATAGACAGACAGACAGGCAGACAGACAGACAGACAGACAGACAGACAGAAAGAAAGACAGACACAGACAGACAGACAGACAGACAGACAGACAGACAGACAGACAGACAGACAGACAGACAGACAGACAGACAGACAGACACACACACACACACACACACACACACACACACACACACACACACACACACACACACACACACACACACACAGACAGACAGACAGACAGACACACACACAGAAAGACAGACAGACAGACAGACACACACACACACACACAGACAGACAGACAGACAGACACACAGACAGACAGACAGACAGACACACACACAAAGAAAGACAGACACACAGACAGAAAGACAGACAGACACACACACAGACAGACAGACAGACAGACACACACACACACACACACACACACACACACAGAAAGACAGACAGACAGACAGACAGACAGACACACACACACACACACACACACAGGCAGACAGACAGAAAGACAGAAAAACAGACACACACACACACACACACACACACACACACACAGGCAGACAGACAAAGACAGAAAAACAGACAGACAGACAGACAGACAGACAGACAGACAGTCTCACTCTCTGGTTGAGGATGATGTGTTGGTTGGGACAGCTGTGGTTGTGGGTGCAGAGTTGATCCAGAGGACACCAGTTACACCCCCACACACTGCTGACGCACGCCAGACACCTGAAACACATCAGCACCTTCATCATCATCCCCAATTATTATAATAAGCATCACGATTTTGACTGAAAGACTGCTCCTTGAATCCTTGAAATGCATTATTGATGAAGACTGTTCTGGGTGTATTATGGTGTCTTACTGGGAGCTCTGGTTTAATTGGCTCACAGCTCCACAGTCGTAGAAGGTCATGTCGCCCGTGGTGACGGTCACATGACCAAACATCAGTGACACGGGCAGGATCATGTGATCTGGAAGTTATGGAGAGTAATACACGGGACAAGTTAGACCTCAGGGCTATTTGCAGTGTTGTAATGTAAGAAAGTACAAATACTTCACTACTGTACTTAAGTAGAATTTTCACGTATCTGTACTTTACTTCGTTATTTATATTTCCAGAAACTTTTACTCCACTACATTTCCTAAATAAAATGTATACTTTTACTCCACTACATTTCCCCTAAGCATCTTAGTTACTCGGGGGTCCCTAAATGTTAACCGAAGCATTGAGAACTTTGTAAGTGTATAGACAGTTTATTAAAAAGAAGAAAAGCTCCCAACTATCTTTTTAATAAACTTAAAAGATGGTGGTCTGGGTTAAAATAGACTCTTTCTAGCAGAAAGCCTTGAAGGCCAACTTCTCATGTGACAGTCACAGGAACAGGAAGTTAGAAATCTTCAACGGCAGAAACTGTGTTTGAAATCACATAAAAACATACCTTTCATACTAAGTATGACATACATTCTGCAACTGCAAAATGTGTAGTATGTGGATTTTGTGTACACAAGAAATGCCTGGATGTTTACTACATTAGCAAGAATTTCTGAGAATGAGACGTGAGCTTCCTTAGACACACTCAACCGCCCCACAGTGCATTCTTAACCGTTGATACGAATGATGGCAAGTAACGTTAAAGTGGCCATATTATGCTCATTTTCAGGTTCATAATTGTATTTAGGGGTTGTATCAGAATAGGTTTACATGGTTTAATTTTCAATATTTTTGTTGTACTGCACATTGCTGCAGCTCCTCTTTTCACCCTGTGTTCAGGTCTCTGTTTTAGCTACAGAGTGAGACCTCTCACTGCTGTAACATCTTTGTTGGCAGTCGCACATGCTCAGTAGCTAGGTAAGATCACATGCTCGGTAGCTAGGTAAGATCACATGCTCGGTAGCTAGGTAAGAGCACATGCTCAGTAGCTAGGTAAGATCACATGCTCGGTAGCTAGGTAAGATCACATGCTCGGTAGCTAGGTAAGATCACATGCTCAGTAGCTAGGTAAGAGCACATGCTCAGTAGCTAGGTAAGATCACATGCTCAGTAGCTAGGTAAGATCACATGCTCAGTAGCTAGGTAACATAACATAACATAGCTTTATTTGTATAGCGCCTTTCATACACAGAGTGCAGCTCAAAGCGCTTTTACATCCAAAACATTCAACACAACTCTCGCAGCAGCACATTTAAAGCACGCAAACAGTATATTTACACTGCTGCACTGGTATTTTGCTTATTAGTTGACTGAATAATAATAATAATCACATACATAACATAGCATAGCAGGGACAGATACAGCATGACATGAAGGAGAGGAGAGGGGGGAAAAAAGCAACTCTCAGACTATCCTCATAAAGACAAACACCTCAGCACGTAGCACACAAGCAGTACATTTGCACTGCTGCACATAACATAACATAACATAAATGTACAGTTGCACATTTAGCAGCGAAGGCGTGGGACTGGGGAGAGGGTAGGTTGGGGGAGTTTGGCCTGCTGAGAAACGCACAGCCCGGCAGTCCCACTAGTGTCCCAGTCCGCAGCACGTTGCCGTGGTGACACCCTTGAACAGTCCAGAACCGATACGACAATCAGCAGGCAGTGGGGAAGACGGGGGAGGAACCAAGAGAGTCTCGCTTGCAGAGCCCCAACAGGGTGACTGTTTGTTCCAAGAAACGGACTTGGCAAGGCTCAGTAGCTAGGTAAGATCACATGCTCAGTAGCTAGGTAAGGACTACATCAGCCTGTGAGTATGACTTTGCATGGAATACCTGCAGAACAGGGACATGTAAGTAGTTCTTTTGTAGATTATGGTGAACTAGTGTGTGTTGTAGCAGTGTTTTGCCCATAGATATATGGTTTTGCCATTCAGAACGAGCTAGCATGCTACGGTTAGCCACCTCGTTTTGGCTAGTGACGTAGAAAGCCGTGCCGATTTTGACCAGCTCACCCAGAGACTGAAGGCAGGACACATTCAGAAACCGTATCTCACTCTAAACACCATGGATGGTTTTTTTTCCAAGTTTGTATGTGTGTGGAAGCACCAGAGACACAAAATAACTCCCCAAATCCCCGGAAATGTGATTTTTTTCATAATATAGGCACTTTAAGGTACAGTTAAAGGCTAACTTCGTTTTTGTTTTTTTAAACCTGGACCCTATTTTCCCATGTTTTTTTTGTCTATGTGACTGACGGGAACAACAATCTTTGAAATTGGTCCTGTATTAAGCAGGAGCGCTGCAGTCGGCAGCGGAGAAACAAGCTGCAATTTAACATTAACGGGCAATTACACACCTTCAATTCACATCCTGCTGTTTTTGCCACTGACAAGCTCAGATTATTATTCTAAGTGTCTGACAACATTATGAAAGGATCCCTACAGAGATAGACCTGTTAGTTAAAGAGTAAGATCCTTTTTGTTTAACATGAAACAGCCCTGAAATCACCCTCACCAAACCCACCAGACTCCATGTAAATAATCAGTAATTTTATTATTTATTATTATTTTTTATTCAAAGTCGACAGAAACAATATAAAAATATCAAAAGCCGTCTTGGTCCGTCTTTCCACTGTTCCAACAATCACCACTCTGGTTTGGTTGGACTAAACCCTTAATTCACCCATTTACATGTGGAGATATGTATTTGTTTAATTACATTTGTGATCATAATTTTCATTCAACAGCAGCTCGGACCGTTAACTTTGTGATGGATCCAATCATGATGCAGAGAAGACGTTATGACTTACTTCAGTGTGAACTGCTGGTAATGGCATTCTTAATTGTTAATTTAGTACGCAATTCTTTAGTATGCGATTTCGAACATAGCTGAGTCGTGAACAACATCAGCTGTTTACTCACCACTTCCTGTTAGCATGGGTGGGAGGAGCTCCGGCGCGGGTGATTGACAGGTAATGCTGGTTCCCGCGACGATAGCGGGTTGAGGTGGTAGGAGCCCGAAGACACAGGACAGAGACTCCGCCTCAGTGAGGTCGGGAAGCTGGACGACTGACAGCGTTACCTTGGAGATGGACATGTAAACAAACATGCTGAGGAGACTCTGACCTGGCTGTGGATCTGGTTATTAATTGTTGATCGCACTGCAGCTGCGTGTTGGGTGAGGCTACGCTAGCTGCTACTGTTAACATTAAGCCGCGGCGCTTCTTTCAGATACAACAACACAGGAGTTCATACAGCAGCTGCAACACTCAGCTGGCACAACCATTACCTCACCGCACACGCACAACCATCACCGCACAACCATCACCTCACCGCACCGCACAACCATCACCGCACAACCATCACCGCACAACCATTACCTCACTGCACAACCATCACCTCACCACACACACACAACCATCACCTCACCGCACAACCATCACCTCACCGCACAACCATCACCTCACCGCACACACACAACCATTACCTCACCGCACAACCATAACCTCACTGCACACACACAACCATTACCTCACCGCACAACCATAACCTCACCGCACACACACAACCATTACCTCACCGCACAACCATAACCTCACTGCACACACACAACCATCACCTCACCGCACAACCATAACCTCACTGCACACACACAACCATCACCTCACAGCACCACACAACCTCCGTACATAGTTAGTGTTAACTAATGCGTCTAAGACAGAATCTGAACAGTCAGATAACAGACAATAGCTAACTAGGAGACAATAGCTAACTCACCATATATCTATCTAACTATTAGGGCTGGGCAATATATTGATATTATATCAATATCGTGATATGAGACTAGATGTCGTCTTAGATTTTGGATATCGTAATATGACATAAGTGTCTTTTCCTGGTTTTAAAGGCTGCATTACAGTAAGGTGATGTACTTTCTGAACTTACCAGACTGTTCTAGCTGTTCTATTATTTGCCTTTTCACCACTTAGACATTATGTCCACATTACTGATGATTATTTATCTAAAATCTAAGTGGGGAGATATTTTGTTAAAGCACCAATTTTCAACCCTAGAATATCACCGCAATATTGATATTGAGGTATTTGGTCAAGAATATGGTGCTCTCTGATTTTCTCCCTATCGCCCAGCCCTACTAACTATCCAACAACGCTGTAATCCATCTATCTAACCATATAACTAACTAACTAACTAACTAACTAACTAACTAGCAATAACACTGGTAACAAAATGCAGTAATATCAAAAAACATTTCCACATTGAGGCTCGGTCCAAACAGAAAATATCTATCATGAACTGAATTATGGGATGGAAACATAACTCTGACTTAATAAATGAAGTTGGTTGGTGGATTATCTCTCTGCAGGTTGAATGGATGATTAAAAAGAGCTTAGCTGTTTTATATGAAGACAAACAATAA
>NC_050184.1:19020988-19023488 GCF_008315115.2 Sander lucioperca | reverse complement strand
GAAGTGAAGTCGTGAAGTGACGTCGTGAAGTGAAGTCGTGAAGTGACGTCGTGAAGTGAAGTCGTGAAGTGACGTCGTGAAGTGAAGTCGTGAAGTGACGTCGTGAAGTGACGTCGTGAAGTGACGTCGTGAAGTGACGTCGTGAAGTGACGTTATGAAGTGACGTCGTGAAGTGACGTTATGAAGTGACGTCGTGAAGTGAAGTGACGTCATGAAGTGACGTTATGAAGTGACGTTATGAAGTGACGTTATGAAGTGACGTTATGAAGTGACGTTATGAAGTGACGTAAACATCATCGAACATCTGCAAACCCCGCGATGAAGCCACGATGAAACCGCAGTTGTTACCAAACTTTTTTTTAAAAAGGTCAAATTCAACCCGAGGACAACAGGAAGGTTAAAATACCTTTAAATCAATCAATCCATATTATTTTGGGCTACATTTAGACCCCCTGAAGCCCCGCCCTCCCTCCCAGTGCATGCTGTGTGTTTACCTGTGGTAGTTTCAGACATTTCGATGACACGGCGTATTCGATGTAGGCCTCTTCCTGCCCGCTGCTGCCTCGCCCTCCCTCTGTGTAACACACTTCCTGCGCTCTCCGCAGCATGGCGTCCAGCTCTGCCATCCCGTAAACACACAGCGCGGAGCGCCCGGTCGCCACGGGCGTGGACGCTTGCCCCGTCGCCATGACAACGAACAGGGCGGGCTCGCCCGAGTGGTTCCCGAGCCACGCTCCCTGAGCCAGGTTGTAGCCGTTGCCGCACAGCAGCGGCACCTCCACGTACGAGTAGAAGCTGCGGTCGGCGGTGCAGAGCCGCGACGCGTACGTCCGGTACTCCTTCTTGTGCCACATGTCCCGCCGAGAGAACAGGAAGTAGACGTGGTTGCCATGGGCGACGGCCTTCACAAAGTGGTTGTTGTACTCAGAGTAACTCCCTACGACGAGTTTGCCCAGCTCCTCCTCCTGAGAGAACGCCCGGCGAGGCGGGACCACGGGGGACAGACGCCGCGTCGTGATTGGTGGGATGTCGCCGGGACCTTTGCTGGTGTAGCCTCGGCCGACCAGCATCAGACGCAGGACGCCGCCGGCCCCGCCACCTTCCTGCTTGTTCTCCGTGGTTATCACCACGGCCACGGTGGAGACTCGGGGGTCGTTGGCGGCCACGTACTGCGTGTCGACGGGGTTGGAGGTCTGATAGATGAGCTGAGAGATGTTGGACAGACTCCTACACGAGAAGGAGAGACCAGTTCAGTTCGATAATTAACATCATCATTAGCTGCAGCCCTACTTTGAACAATTAAACATAAAGACATGTTCTATACAGTCCCTCCAGAAAAACGCGATTATGCGATTGCATAATTCAATGCATAATCAGCCAAAGTCCGCATTTTTTCAAATACGCCGCACTTTCGCCACATAAATTGTCGATTTCCGCGCAAAATATGGGGGGCTTGCATGATTTTGTTGCAAAAAAGTCACATATATCTTAGCAGAAAGTTGAAAAATGTTGCGTTTACTTCACACAAGAGCAGCCATTTTCCCCTGTTGCCACGGGAACGTTATGAAGCGACGTAATTACGTGACGTGAACATCATCGAAAAGCTGCAAACCCCGCGATGAAGCCACGATGAAACCACAGTTTTTGCAAGTTCCCGCAATTTCATCACATAAAATTGCATAAATATCCCGCATAGTCCATCACATTTTTTAAGAAAACGTGACGCATAATCAAGGATTTTTGCCCAAAACAATCACAAAAAAACTCTTTTTCTGGAAGGACTGTCTATAAGAAACACAAAATGTAAGAAAACAAAGGAACTTTTAGTTAACCCTTGTGTTGTCTTCCCATCGACTGTGCAACTTTGGGTTTTTCTGTGTCGAAATTTCAACATTTTGTTGTTCTTTTTCTACACTGTTCTCAACATTTTTGTCGATTTAATAAAAAAAATTTTGTCCCTTTTTTGTCATTTTTTGTATTATTATTATATTATTATAATAATTTTTGTCAAATTTTGTACTTGTTTTTTGTCGCCTCGAATTTCTTAGATTTTTGCTATCTAAAATAACTGTTATATTTCACTTGTAAATTAAATAAAAAAAGTCTTGTCTCCTCTTTTGTCCACTTATATCTGTCTTTGCCATGTCTGCAAAGAAAGCTGAAATATGTGGCAGAAATTACCTAAAACTTCTTCCTTTTATGGTGGGTTGCAACCATAAAATGTTTCCATAAGGCATGTTTCATTCAATATCACTTAATTTGCATTAAAGGTCCTATGACATGCTGCTTTGTGGATGCTTTTATATAGACCTTAGTGGTCCTCTAATACTGTATCTGAAGTCTCTTTTATATAGACCTTAGTGGTCCCCTAATACTGTATCTGAAGTCTCTTTTATATAGACCTTAGTGGTCCTCTAATACTGTATCTGAAGTCTCTTTTATATAGACCTTAGTGGTCCTCTAATACTGTATCTGAAGTCTCTTTATATAGACCTTAGTG
>NC_050184.1:19008488-19010988 GCF_008315115.2 Sander lucioperca | reverse complement strand
GTCAGAGGAGGGTCTGCTTCAGCCTCCTCTGACCGCTGCCTCTCGCTCTCAGCAGGGCTGAAGGGCTGCGAGGCTCAGGATATTGGTAGTGCTCCCGTGGGTGCCGTGCTGTGGCTTATCACGGTCGACTGTGTCGGTCATCATCAGACAAACATGCAACTCCACCTCCTCGTCTTTTCCAGACGAGCTTTTGTTGTTCGCTTTGACATGTTTTGGTTTGGCGCTACTAAGGAGAGAAGTAGAAGGAAGGTTCTACGTAAGCGTGCGGTGTTGTGTGGCAGTACCACCTAGCCGCCTGGCGTGCATACTACATCGAATTTCACACACTTTTGCGTCACCATATGCACGCAGATTTCCCCCCCAAAACTCTCGTCTAAACGCGGAATAAAAAGTGAGAACGCAACGCCACTTTTGCGTTTTCTCTTCAGATCGTTTCCGTCTAAACGTAGCCTCAAGGAGACTTTTTGGGAGTGAGAATGTGTTGCCGGGGTTTACGTTCATCATGGATTCATCTGTCGGTTATCAACCTGAAGGAGCTGTATGTAGGAACACAAAGAACGGTCTTTACCCTGCCAGCTCCCGAGTTCAAAGTCTGTGTAATGTCCGATTGTGTGAACAGAGCAGCTCACTGTCCGGAGAATTCACCGCGAGCGAGTGGGCGTGTTGATGATTCTTTCAGGCAGCTGGCACCAAAACCGGAAGACAACAAACATTTGAGTGTGAAGCTGAAGAAGGAAAAGGGTTGATTTACACGAAGAAGCGAACGAAAATGTATAAACTAAAATTAAAACTAAGAATTAGAGATGCACCGATTACAACTTTCTAGGCCGATTCCGATTTCAGATTTTCTTTGAGTTAGGCCAGCCGATACCGATTTTAGCCGATTTCATTTTTTCTAACCACTTTCCAGCACACACAAATATTTATTTTCTATCTTTTCTTTAATAGAACATGTGTTGAACAGATAATGGATCACTATAAAATAGAACTATATAAATTACTCCTGGTGTGGGACATTCACACACATCTAAAGTGCAATGTTAGAACCATTTCCTTCTTTTCACATCAATATCCAACTAAAGAAATGTGATTTAGGTTTTTGGTGTCGTCCCTCCACGCCCTACTTTCTCCTTGCAGGTGTTGCATGTTGTAAACTTGTTATCTTCTGCACACACGCTGAAGAATTCCCAAACAGCTGACATGTTGCAGGTTAATTCACCAGGTTCCTACATGTGGAGAATAGCACCGACACGCGATTCACACCGCGAGCGGGTACGCACCACACACGGCGGGAAAGTTGAGAGAAAGGAGAAAGAGAGCGTGCTGTGGCGTCCGTGCTGTGGCGTCCGTGTGTGTGTGTGTCCTTGAGAACTGTAACTGGTATAACTTATGTTGTCAGTTAATTGGAGCGTTGACCGGCATGAAATCACCATATGTCAGACTGACCTGCCGGTCGCCGGTCATGGCCGAGCACGTGAAAACCGGCCAATTCCGGTCACCGGCCGGTCTATCGGTGCATCTCTACTAAGAATGTTAACAAATCTTGACCCCAAGCAGGAAAACAGTCCGCTAAATTCTGCAGATTTTTCATTCTGGAGCACCGCTGAAAACAAAAATCAGCAGATTCTTTTTGGGTCTGTTTAAGACCACATAACGAACGGGCTACGTGACCGCAGTGAAATCTGAGCCATGCCCTGCCTCCTGCCTCCTGCACGCTCTACCCAGCCGCCACCCATCACCTAAACCGAACGGAGGATTTCCAGGAAGTGAGAATGCGTCTGACACAGACAATCTCCCGTTGTGTGCTACACGTGAGAAAAGAGAAACTTGTGACAATGTCGGGGCCTGATTCGTTGGACAACGTCTGGAATTTTATGTGCAAAACTGGCTTTATAGATGCTGAAATGCTAACACCAACATATAGGCCTGTTTGTGAACCAACAATACAGGGGGTCATCCCAATGGTCCCACAGCCCTATGGTCCCACAGCCCAATGGTCCCACAGCCCTATGGTCCCACAGCCCAATGGTCCCACAGCCCAGTGGTCCCACAGCCCAATGGTCCCACAGCCCAATGGTCCCACAGCCCAGTGGTCCCACAGCCCAATGGTCCCACAGCCCAATGGTCCCACAGCCCAGTGGTCCCACAGCCCAATGGTCCCACAGCCCAATGGTCCCACAGCCCAGTGGTCCCACAGCCCAATGGTCCCACAGCCCAATGGTCCCACAGCCCTATGGTCCCACAGCCCAATGGTCCCACAGCCCAGTGGTCCCACAGCCCAGTGGTCCCACAGCCCAATGGTCCCACAGCCCAGTGGTCCCACAGCCCAATGGTCCCACAGTTCGATGTTCCTACATTTCTAGGACATTTTCAAAATTACGTCTTGTGTTCCTACATTTCCCTTCAATGTAAGCCCTATCCTCCCACAACATTTTTTAGGGTTAGGGGTCAGGGTGATAAAATCTGATACAAATTTATGAAAAAGGAAATGTGGGAACTG
>NC_050184.1:18993488-19003488 GCF_008315115.2 Sander lucioperca | reverse complement strand
CTGCTAAGTCCTGCTACACCCGGCTACACCCTGCTACGTCCTGCTACACCCGGCTACACCCTGCTACGTCCTGCTACACCCTGCTACACCCTGCTACACCGTGCTACATCCTGCTACACCCTGCTACGTCCTGCTAAGTCCTGCTACGTCCTGCTACACCCTGCTAAGTCCTGCTAAGTCCTGCTACGTCCTGCTACACCCTGCTACACCCGGCTACACCCTGCTAAGTCCGGCTACACCCGGCTACACCCTGCTAAGTCCTGCTACGTCCTGCTACACCCTGCTACACCCGGCTACACCCTGCTAAGTCCTGCTACGTCCTGCTATACCCTGCTAAGTCCTGCTACGCCCTCCTACACCCTGCTACGTCCTGCTACACCCTGCTACGTCCTGCTACACCCGGCTACGCCCTCCTACACCCTGCTACGTCCTGCTACACCCGGCTACGCCCTGCTACACCCTGCTACGTCCTGCTACACCCTGCTACACCCTGCTACGTCCTGCTACACCCTGCTACGTCCTGCTACGCCCTGCTACACCCTGCTACGTCCTGCTACACCCTGCTACGTCCTGCTACGTCCTGCTATGCCCTGCTACACCCTGCTACGCCCTGCTACACCTTGCTACGTCCTGCTACGTCCTGCTACACCCTGCTACTCCCTGCTACGTCCTGCTACGTCCTGCTACTCCCTGCTACACCCTGCTACGCTCTGCTACTCCCTGCTACACCCTGCTACGCTCTGCGGTGCCCTGCTACACCCTGCTACTCCCTGCTACACCCTGCTACGCTCTGCTACGTCCTGCTACGTCCTGCTACGCCCTGCTACACCCTGCTACTCCCTGCTACGCCCTGCTACGCTCTGCTACTCCCTGCTACTCCCTGCTACACCCTGCTACGCTCTGTGGTGCCCTGCTACACCCTGCTACGCTCTGCTACTCCCTGCTACGTCCTGCTACGTCCTGCTACGCCCTGCTACACCCTGCTACACCCTGCTACACCCTGCTACGCTCAGCGGTGCCCTGCAGTGCTCTGCTACGTCCTGCTGTGCTACGCTACATCCGGTACCGCCCTGCAGTGCCCTGCTATGACATGAACTAATACGACTACTATTTCTAGTCACTGTTCCATTATCTTTATTGTGACTATTATTGCCACTGTTCATCACACCCCCAACCGGCACCGTCAGACACCACCTACCAAGAGCCTGGTCTGTCCCAGGTTTCTCCCTAAAGGGGAGTTTTTCCACTGTCGCACTAAATGCTTGCTCTTGGGGGGGAATTACTAGAATTGTTGGGTCTTTGTAAACTATAGAGTGTGGTCTAGACCTACTCTATCTGTAAAGTGTCCCGAGATAACTCCTGTTATGATTTGATACTATAAATAAAACTGAGTGTGAGTGTCTAAAACAGAGACCTGAACACAGGGTGAAAAGAGGAGCAGCAGCAATGTGCAACCAAACAAAAATAAGGTGTTTTTTGAAAATTAAACCATGTAAACCTATTCTGGTACAACCTCTAAATACAATAATGAACCTGAAAATTAGCATAATATGAGCACTTTAAGGTGCGTCAGCTATTAGGGATGGGTTGAAATCGATTCGGGAAATCATTGAAGATACCCAGCTCTACCAGCTATTTCTTATTTTAGTGGCAAGCTGCTTAGCTGAATTTAGTGTGAACTGTTCTGACAACCAGATAAAATATTTGTTATATGTACAGTAAAAAAAACTCAGGAAACAATTTAACTTATTTCTGCAAAAAAGAAAATAACTGTTGAATGTTTTCATGTCTTTATTTTTTATTATAGATAGTATAGATAAAATCCTAACGATAGCCATTCCTACACACAACTATGTCTATCATCTGATTTTGACTTCAGAGCTGTACAAATACTGAACATTGGAGAATGATGTGGAGTGTCTCTATTATACAGTGAACGTCTCTACTGTAATAAACTGTGTTTCTACTGTATTTTACTGCAGGAGAGCTGTGCAGCAGCAGCAGAATGATCTGAGCCCAAAACCTCCACAAACTGAATACTGAGCACTGCAAACATGAAATATTAATAACTATGACTTTGATACTAAAGAACTAAAACACACACACACACACACACACACACACACACACACACACAGTGATGGAATTAGCATCGATATCATTAACGCCCATCATCTCTTTGTGCTTGTTCACACATTTCCCCTTTCACACACACATCTGTCTGAGCGTGTCTCTGGGTGTGTGTGTGTGTGTGTGTGTGTGTATGAATATATTATCGCTGCAGCCTCCTCTCCAATTAGCCGAGTGTGTAAGTGGTTTTGATCAGCAGGAGATCACATGACAGCTGTTTACGTCCACCTCCGCTCACAGGGGTTCCTCATATAGTCACTCAGAGGTCGTTAACACACCTCGCTGTATTAAAGCACACCCCCCTGCATTAAACACTGTATTTATTTAACTCGCCTCTCTGGACAAGAAAAAAAACGAGCCAGCGTGCCGTACAGGCAGCCGTGTTCTTTACAGCCACAGTATGAAGAAACAAGTTGAACAACGGTTCATCCTCTGAGGATCAGGAGATTATTATCACCAAGAGAAATTAAAAAAAACAACCCTGTCTTCTACAAGATATGCGTGTAAACTATTAATTTGCTCAGTCAAATAAATAATTTCTTCCTCCTAGTTTCGCACAGCTGTGGCGTAAAGGTCTGGCTACACCACAGATGCATTCTGTTGTTTGCATTTCTTTAAACCAATCACAGTCGTCTTGGGCGGCGCTAAGCTCCAGACGCAGCGACGGTGGCTCTGCTAAATAGACTCAGGAAGGAACTTGTTTTGGTGGAACATTTGCACCCAGCTAAAGAAAAGATAATCCAGTGTGTGATTGGTTATCAGGTGGCCAGCATTTCACTTTCCCTCCAATATTATTATAAACATAATAAAGACACCTGGACTTGGTCGAGACCAAAAGCCATATTTGGCAAGACCAGTGGCAGAGACCGAGACAAGTCCAAGTCCAAATACCAGCGAGTCCGAGACAAGTCCGAGACCATAGAATAGTCAACTGGCGGCCCGCGGCCCACATCCGGCCCGCCAAAGCGTTTAGTCTGGCCGGCAGAATAATCATGAATTCAGAAAATGTGAAGAGGAAAAAATGCGTTCTGTTATTAAGCATTTCAAGCATTTACAGCAGGTAACATTACACAGGTAGAGCACAAAACCCAGCCCCTGTATTTGCATCTCTATTCACATGCCGGGATTCTGCATAGCGATGCCTGCGCTCCACACACACAGCTGAGCCGAGATGTGTGTGTGCGTTAAAACATGCACAAAGAGGATTACCAATGGCCGCTGGGGCAGATGAACTCACGCTAGTCTCGTTACTGTAAGTAGGCTACAATAAAACCTTTGTGAGTAAAAAGTCAATACTTATCAATGCACTCACCTGTATAGACAGGCATAAACATGTAGAAAGCATATTTCAATCTGCTCTGTCTGCTCAGTCCACTCTTGTCCACCGCAACACAGCTCTACTCTGCAAATAGCGAATTTTTACAAACAAGCTAAAACAAAAGCTGTCTGTTTGTAGTCTAACTGTTTATCTTAGTTTGCTGGGAATCTTGAAATTTGGACAAATTCTTATAAATTTAACTGCTGGCTGAACGAGCCATCCTCTCCGCTGGAGCGGTAAACCTATGGATGTATTATAAGACCACAACAGATGCATGTGGCTACTTAATATGCACGTGAATGACGCGATCGTTATGTTCGCGTTCTTCATTGTTGATGATGATGATGGTTGTATTATTTTGCAACAGCATCATTTCATTGCAAATTTCATCATTCACCATTACCTGACAACAGCCATTTCTTCCTGCAAGCATTTTCCACCAATCAGGACGCTGCATACTACAACCATGTCTCCCTAATCACAGACTTTAACCGTCACTCCTCAGTGAACTGCCTCCCAGTCTGAGATCTTTTTCTAGTTAAAGAGCTAGTTATCATTTTGGAGTTTCCATGTTTTTTAGGAGTTTGCTCACACTAATACATGTAAAAAAAAAAAATTAATATAGCATTAATTCAGTAAGAAAGTGAAAATTTCAAACAAGAATAGGTGTATTAGGTAAGGTAACTCCAATGAATGTGTTGCCTTAACATGCCACTGTGTACTCCAGCATAATGCTGTGGGGATTGGAGACTTCCTTAGAAGATTGGAGGTTTCTTAGAGCTTAACAACGTTGGTACTAGTTTTCAGAGCGAGAGGTTTGGAGATCCAATCCCCTACGCACCCATCACCAGCCCTCACTCAAACAGTAGGCCTGTTCCTTGGGCGTCCTCAACGTGATGACCAGGAAGGTCTCCATTTGGCACTTCTGCTGACAGAATCTTGGTGCATTTGCCATTTTTCTCCTCTTCTCCATCCACAGCCTTTTCCTTTTCCTCCCCAAAATGAGCGGCCCCGACCATTGCTGCGGAGCATCTATAATTATTTACTAAGGCTGCTATCTCAGCTGTACTCCATCTGTAATGTGCAATGATCTATCGCTGCATATATAAACATGTTCATTACAGTTGCACTTTCACTGGGCCATGTCCCCTTCTTGCTCTTATTTAACTTCCTACTTTTTTGTTTTCTGACGGTTGTTCTGTTTTGTTGGGAGCACCAATGCAGTGTTGTTGTGGTACGGTCAGACAGAAGGAGCCTGGATGCCAGCCGAACTTAGCCCCGCCCACAACATTTGAGGTCGGGAAGTTCGGTCTGGACTTGATCCGTTGTGGAGCAACTATGCTCCAACCAGAGCTGTTTGGACCAATCAGATTGTCAGTTTGGGCTTTATACGATGATGGACAGATGATCAACAGTAACGTAATCAACCACGTCACCAAAGAGCGCTTGGGTTGAATTTGTTTACAACAAAGATGGCTGCCATCGCGTCTGTTATAGAAGATATCGACAGCGCATTCATTTTAAAAGAGAAACAGAGAACCACGATCACGGCATCTGTCGATCTGAAAGATGTTTTTGCCGTCCTTCCTACGGGATTCGGCAAAAGTTGAATTTATCAGCTGGCCCCGATGGTTGCTAAGAAGCTCAACATACATCACATACTCCGTTGCTCTGATTGGTTGTAGGTCTATTTGTTGCTCTGATTGGTTGTAGGTCTATCTGTTGCTCTGATTGGTTGTAGGTCTAGCTGTTGCTCTGATTGGTTGTAGGTCTATCTGTTGCTCTGATTGGTTGTAGGTCTAGCTGTTGCTCTGATTGGTTGTAGGTCTATCCAATTGAGTGCAAAGGCATTTTCTTTCCTGGTTCGGTTGAAACACGCCCCATAATCCCAGCCCAATGGAGCAGAATCAGACTCATATTCTGACTAGAATCTGAGTTTGACCACGTCAGTGCAATGACAATAAAGCCTCTTACGTCTAACTGTTTAAACCTTCATCTCTAACTGCAGGGATAACAAGATGAGATGTTCAGGATCTGATTCAGCTCAGCAGCTTGTTGATCGATTGCAGAGTTTTTGCATGATAAAAGTGGAAACACACTGCTCAGTCAGTCCCACCAATCTCTTGTCTTCAGCTTTATATTCGTGCTTCTCAGCGGACCATCCTCCTCTCTCTGCTGGGGGGGGTCCACAGGGACCAGACCCTTCTCCAGGTCAAAGTCTGACCCCCGGGCTATTAACCCCCCTCCCAGAACTAATCCAAGCTGAGGAGCAGGTGTTTGCCCAAACCTTTCCCACAAACAAGAACATCAATATTTGCCAATTATGCAAAACCCCAAAATACATTTTGTGTTAACAATGTTGGTTCATAAATCCCTGAATGGTTTATTTCTGATCTGCTGCTCCATAATGAAGCGCCCATACCGCTCAGATGGTCTGGTTAGGATCTATTTGTGTGTCTTGTGTTTCTTTTATATGTTTTCTTAATGGCTGTGTCTCATTCCTCATACTTCCGTCAGTACACTGTTAATGTGCACTGACCACTTCCTGCCGTAGTGCCCACTTTCAATGGTTAGTAGTGTCCCAAAAGGAACACTTACGTTAAAACACTTACCGGAAATGACGAGCGGGATGAGTGTGACGAACGCATAGATTGTATATAAGAATGGACCAGCAGGTCCCGTGTCTCTGGACGGAGACCAGTGAAGGATATTAGAAGCTCTTTCCCGGTGATGGCTGAGCGTTACTGAGCAGCCTCCAACTGAGCTTGAAGACGTAGATGTGACGTGAGCAACCTGTCTGAAAGTTGGAAGTCTTCTGGTAGCTGTGCCAAGAGAAATCTCAATCATTCCCAATCTAGCAGAGACGGAGAGCATAGGTATATGTAAGGAGATAACATAGACACAGGCTAATTATTGATCACTAAAATGATAGTTAACATTAGTAATTAAACTTAAACAGCTAATGGAAGTCCAAACTGCCTGAGAGCTTCTCCTGTACTATACGGTAATTCCTCTACTATGAGACAGTAAGTCTCGTGGTTATGACCCAATCATTAGCCTATTTTTATAAAAACGTCTGCTACGGAGCCATAACGTGAGGTACAAGGTAATGGAGCCTTTTATACATTGTTGTGTTTCTTTAGAAATAAACAATGGACAAATAGAGTCTTTAAACTCTTCAGATGTAAAGTTATTCTCTGTCAAAGTGACGTCAAAATGAATGGCAGTCAATGGGACGCTAACGGGGGGGGGGGTGAGTGCTTGTTAGCATCAAAATGGCGCCATAGGAGGTTCGGGTTGTGAGGAGACGCTTACCCCCTTGGACGAACGCGACGAACACAATACATGGCAGCTGATTGAACGAATGTGTCACGAGGGTCTGGCTGCTCCCGAATTTCAAAACCGACCATAATGGCGGCTCGTTCGGAATACGATCTCGTATTGTACGAAAATAGTTCACCGAAATGTGTTTCTGAAAACATTTTAAGCGAGAAATAGGCCGTGCAGTTGCTGAATCTGTCTTATTTTTTTGATCGCGCCATTGACCAACAAAAACCTGGTCTAAAGTCAATAACGCAGCGTTTCTGTTATTTTAACAGAGCATTAGTAAAATGCTCCTAGGCTCGTGCACAGCGCGCGCACACTATGCTTGTTACACACGCGCCTGGCTTTTAAAGGGAATGGGAGATGATCTCTGATTGGTTGATTGCATGTTACGCCCAAAACACACCTCTGATTAATGAAGACACTAAGTACAACCCTTTAGAACCATGCGCCCGGCACACGGACCCTTTTTTTCACCGTCAAACTAGCAAAAGTGGATTTGGACACGCCCTAAACACACCTGCACCAGGCACTTCACGCCGTGCGCTTAGATCGTTAAAATAGGACCCTTGATGCGCCACTGAGCAACTCTCATAGGAATGAATTGGGCTCCACCTTGAACACTGCATCCAGTTATTATACATCCATGGTCTCCGCTCCCTCATGCTGAACAAAAGTGAAGCCAAAATCTCCCGGATACGGGCGCGGTGGAGCCGCGGTACCAAAGTCCCGGTATCAAAGTCCCGCCCATACACCTGCCCGAGCCAATCGCGAATCAATCCCAGCAGTCAATCATAACGTTTAACCCCATTTTTATAGCATTAAAAATGAACATTTGAACAGACATCACCGTGAGCAGAACTACCTTAAATGACAGAAACCACCTTTGGGAAACATTTATTTGACGTGTACTTTGATTTTTTTGTTGTTGTTTGGCCCATTTCCCATCTGCTAACAAACATGGAGGGGGCGGGCCTTATGACCCAAACTGCAGCCAGCAATAAGGGGGGCGATCCAGATGTTTTGGCTTCACTTATACAGTCTATGCATCCATGCACACCTGGGTTTAACATGGAGCTACATGATCATATCATCCGTTTAAGACTCCTAACCTCTGCTGGTAATAACTCCTGAGTTCCTCCATCATATCACATGTTCGGATCCGGTTGTCATGACAACAAACAGCTGGACCGGAGACACTTAAACAGTAAAAAGACCTCTAAACGTTGGCACCAGATAATCCGGCGTAAAAAGACAAAAAACGAAGGACGAAAAAACACACAGAGAAGCAGAGAGGATTTTTTTTTATTTTTCTGCTTCAGGGTGGAGACGGTGTGTCAAGGAGAAAGAGGAGGAGGAGGAGGAGGAGGAGGAGGAGGAGGAGGAGGAGGAGGAGACGCAGTTCTGTTCAAACTAAACCTGACTGGGTTTCCGAGCTCCCACAGTCTCTTTCAGCAGTTTAACAGGCGTGAACGAGCTCCGTAATGTGTTTATGAGAGCAGAATCTCCTCTCCATTAAAACAAAGCTTTGAAGAGGAGGGGAGGGGAGGAGGAGGAGGGGGGGGGGGCAATAAAAGACAGAAATACTGTAATAACAGAGAGGCGGAGAGGGGGGGCGGAGGGGGGCAATCAGAGGAGGAGGTCCTTTTATTTAACTACAACGAGCACTTTCATTTACTGAAGCGATAAAACCAACAAGAAAAGAGTTTACAAGTAAAAGTCCTGCATTTAAAATGTTACTTGAAGGGGAACTATGCAGGTTATTTTAGCTTAATTTACCTTAACTGAACAGCTTCGGAGTCATTGGAATGGTTATATGACTTTTCGAGTTGAATGGTGGTCGTTTCCTAGCGCCTGTGAGCTGAAAAACCACCCTCGCAACTTTGGGACGGCGAGCAGCCGGCCTCAGCGTCAGGAAGTATGGCGTGATATCAGGTCTCGCCATGTAACGAATTGCTTCACGGCACTGCACACATACGGCCATTCAGGAACCAACTAACAAGGTAGCGATGGAGTTTTTAACACTGTCGTCATGGCTATGGCTCTATAGAGAAACCTGTAGGGGGGCTCTATAGAGAAACCTGTAGGGGGGCTCTGTAGAAACCTGTAGGGGGGCTCTATAGAGAAACCTGTAGGGGGGCTCTATAGAGAAACCTGTAGGGGGGCTCTATAGAGAAACCTGCAGGGGGGCTCTATAGAGAAACCTGCAAGGGGGCTCTATAGAGAAACCTGTAGGGGGGCTCTATAGAGAAACCTGTAGGGGGGCTCTATAGAGAAACCTGCCATATTTATGCGGGGGCCGCATTTTTTCAAATACGCCACACTTTTGCTGCATAAATTGCTGATTTTCGCGCAAAATATGCAGGGCTTGCATGATTTCATAATCCCCGCATTTTCGTTGCAAAAAAGTCACACACTATTTTCCCCTGTTGCCATGGGAATGTTATGAAGTGACGTAATTACGCGACGTGAACATCATCGAAAAGCTGCAAACCCCGCGATGAAGCCATGATGAAACAGCAGTTTTTGCAAGTTCCCGCAATTGCATAGCATAGCGCGTTTACTTATAGCGCTAAAGGGACGGCAATAGTCCCGACCAAGCGCCTTTACTTACAGCGCTAAAGGGACGGCAATAGTCCCGACCAAGCGCGTTTACTTATAGCGCTAAAGGAGACTTCTAGCGTCAATAAGAACGACAAAGGCACCTGACCAAGCGTCCGTATTTTACGAGATGGGTGTGAGAACCTGTTGGTCCAAAGTGACACCAATAGTCCCGACCCAGCGTGTTTAGATCTGACGCTAAAGGAGACTTTTAGCTTCAATAACAACGCCAAAGGCACCTGACCAAGCGTCTGCATATTACGTGACGGGAGTGAGAATGTGTTGGTTAGGGTCGGTGTGAAAGCTCATTCGAACTCTGACCAAACAACCGAACGCTGGTCCGCTTGAAAACGGGGGTCTCGGTCTCGGTTCTTTGCCTAAAATCACAAATTAGATTCAAAGGCCTTTGCATTCCTACAGCATACAACACCTGTCAGTTCATATAAGAAAAAACATGTGTACATTCCACAGAAAAACCTTTAACATGGAAAATAGCTGGTAAATGGATTTTCACACCGAAGCAGCAGCAGAAAAGCTCATTCGAACTCTGCCGACCGAACAACCAAACTCTGGTCTGCTTGAAAACGGGGGTCTCTGTTCGCTTCCAACTAGAGTTCAGATCCATAA
>NC_050184.1:18978488-18985988 GCF_008315115.2 Sander lucioperca | reverse complement strand
GATGCTCCGCAGCAATGGTCGGAGCCGCTCATTTTGGGGACGAAAAGGAAAAGGCTGTGGATGGAGAAGAGGAGAAAAATGGCAAATGCACCAAGATTCTGTCAGCAGAAGTGCCAAATGGAGACCTTCCTGGTCATCACGTTGAGGACGCCCAAGGAACAGGCCTCCTGTTGGTGAGGGCTGGTGATGGGTGCGTAGGGGATTGGATCTCCAAACCTCTCGCTCTGAAAGCTAGTACCAACGTTGTTAAGCTACAGTTCTATCTCATGTTGTTTCATCTGCACGTGAACAGAAAAACACAGGAACGTGTTCTGCGTTGGTCATCCATCTCGTTTCTGTACGTGACGTAACTTCCTGTTCTCATCGCTGCACATCTCGCCTTCTAACGGCGCTGTGATAAAGTACACACATTCATCTATAAATCAGTCCCTCCAGAAAAACGTGATTATGCGATTGCATAATTCAATGCATAATCAGCCAAAGTCTGCATATTTATGCGGGGGGCGCATTTTTTCAAATACGCCGCACTTTCGCCGCATAAATTGTCGATTTCCGCACAAAATATGCGGGGCTTGCATGATTTCATAATCCCCGCATTTTCATTGCAAAAAAAGTCACATATATCTTAGCAGAAAGTTGAAAAATGTTGCGTTTACTTCACACAAGAGCAGCCATTTTCCCCTGTTGCCATGGGAATGTTATGAAGTGACGTAATTACGTGACGTGAACATCATTGAACAGCTGCAAACCCCGCGATGAAGCCACGATGAAACCGCAGTTTTTGCAAGTTCCTGCAATTTCATCGCATAAAATTGCATAAATATCCCGCATATTCCATCGCATTTTTTAAGAAATTTTTTAAAGAAAATCAAGGATTTTTGCCCAAAACAATCACAAAAAAACTCCTCATTTTTCTGGAAGGACTGGTAAACTGCACTTCATTGAAGGATGTTAATGGTTTTCCTGCACAGAGATTTAAAGGGTGAACATAACTCTAAAATCATAAATAAAGGTTGCCCGGTTAGCTCAGTTGGTAGAGCGGGCGCCCATATATAGAGGTTTACTCCTTGACGCAGCGGCCGCAGGTTCGACTCCGACCAGTGGCCCTTTGCTGCATGTCATTCCCCCCCCCCCCCCCCTCTCTCTCTCCTTTCATGTCTTCATCTGTCCTATCAAAATAAAGGCTGAAAATGCCCCAAAAAAAATCTTTAAAATAAAAACATAAATAAATAAAAAAAAAAAAATCTTCAATTCGAATGAAAGCCATAAACGCACAACACACGAGACAATTAACATCTCTTGTTGGTTTTTGTTACGTTTTCGTTGCTCCGTTGACGTTTGGTCGTGTCTTGTGTTAAATTAAAAAAATGCCGTCATTCAAATTTAAAGTGAAGCTTACAAATATTTCAATTAAGGTGAAAACTAACGATTGGCTTTAATGATATTTAATACTTTAAGTTAATTTTAACCCTTAAAAAAAACTCCAAACTGTGTTAATCCAGCGGCGCGCTGACCCTAAATATGATGTCATATAACAGAACATGTGTTGTTGTATTTCTGGGGTGTGGCGTTGTTTATCAGGTATAATATGCAGCTTTCCAGCAGAAACAAAAGATGAAGGACGAGTGAAGAGGCTTTAAAAGGGGGAGGGGGGGGGGGGGTTTAGAGAGCGTGAAAAGCAGCTTGTCGAGAGACGAACCAACCAGGCGGAGTAATGAATGGAGGGGGAGGGGAGGAGGTGAAAGGTGACACACAGTAATTGGGAGGAAATGTGTGAGATGGAGACACGGCGTGTTGAACAAACAAAATCTAACGGAACTTTATTTATACAATTAAAAAAAAAAAAAAAAAAAAATATATATATATATATATATATATATATATATATATATATATATATATATATATATATATATATATATATATATAATATATATAAACTGGAATTTTATTTTTCAATTATTTTTTTATTTTTATTTATTATTATTTATACTAATCTGGATTTTTCTCTTCACGTTTACAGAAGCTCTTTTTTTTCAGGTTGACAAATTCAGAAAGAAAACTTTATTGTCCGTAGTTTCTCTCCGGATGACATCACTCGCAGAATGTAATCTGATTGGACAGAACGTCTGACTGACGAATCATCCTCAGGAGTCCAGATTTGAGTAAGTCCTAAATTTGAGTTTGGTGTTGGGCGCCTGGGTAGCTCATATAAGTGCGCGCCCATATAAAGAGGCTTAGTCCTCGACTTTGCTGCATGCATCCCCCCCCCCCTCCCCCTCTCTCCCCTTTCAAGCTGTCCTGTTGAAAATAAAGCCCTAAAAAGGCCCAAAAACTCATCTTTGAAAGTTCGGTGTCGAACTTTAAAGCGTAACTCTCGCCAAAATGTAACCTAGGGTCTTTTTGTGAATGTACCTGAGTCAAACTTTAGTTTAAAAGCATATTTAGGACGGAAACGCCACTTTTAAGATTGACCGTATTCTCGTTTTTGGGTCAAATGGCCTTTTGAATGGGAGTGCTAGGGACACTTTGATGCTAGCCTCAAAATATCTATTTTTAAACCACTAAGAAGGCTCGACACAACATGAGACTTTGCTCCAAGTATCACCAGGAGCTCTACACCTTAACGGAAGACTTGACAACATTGGTTATGTTCAGAGTTTACTGAAAAGTTTTGAACAACTCACTGTAGGTCTTGTTGTTTCTGGCTGCAGCCATTTTATCAGTCAAAAATAGTCGATCTCTGAATGCAACGTAACAGGGAGGAGAGTAAAGATGGAAAGCTCCTAACGCTTAGTTCCATATAAATGCACGGATTATTTCTTGTATTGTCGTTATTGAAAAACAATATTGACCTCGTAGTTGAAAAAGGAGCCTCATATGGAGTCCGTTCATTCGCATTCGGATATCGACTCGTTTTGACTGCCGAGGTGGTAGCAGCCGGAAACAACCAGAGCTACGGTGAGTTGTTAAAAATATATATATATTTTTTTTTTCTTAGATGGCTATGCTGAGACACACCACTAGTGTCCTGTCCTACCAGTACCTAGCAGTGCCTCACAGTGCCTAGCAGTGCCTAGCAGTGCCGAGCAGTGCCTAACAGGGCCTAACAGGGCCGAGCAGTGCCGAGCAGTGCCTAACAGGGCCTAACAGGGCCGAGCAGTGCCGAGCAGTGCCTAACAGGGCCTAACAGTGCCTAACAGTGCCTAGCAGTGCCTAACAGGGCCTAACAGGGCCTAACAGTGCCGAGCAGTGCTGAGCAGTGCCTAACAGTGCCGAGCAGTGCCGAGCAGTGCCGAGCAGTGCCAAGCAGTGCCTAACAGGGCCGAGCAGTGCCGAGCAGTGCCTAACAGGGCCTAACAGGGCCGAGCAGTGCCGAGCAGTGCCTAACAGGGCCTAACAGTGCCTAACAGTGCCTAGCAGTGCCTAACAGGGCCTAACAGGGCCTAACAGTGCCGAGCAGTGCTGAGCAGTGCCTAACAGTGCCGAGCAGTGCCGAGCAGTGCCGAGCAGTGCCAAGCAGTGCCTAACAGGGCCTAACAGTGCCGAGCAGTGCTGAGCAGTGCCTAACAGTGCCTAACAGTGCCTAGCAGTGCCTAGCAGTGCCTAGCAGTGCCTAACAGTGCCTAACAGTGCCGAGCAGTGCCTAGCAGTGCCGAGCAGTGCCGAGCAGTGCCTAACAGTGCCTAACAGTGCCTAACAGTGCCTAACAGTGCCTAGCAGTGCCTAGCAGTGCCGAGCAGTGCCTAGCAGTGCCTAGCAGTGCCGAGCAGTGCCGAGCAGTGCCTAACAGTGCCGAGCAGTGCCGAGCAGTGCCTAACAGTGCCTAACAGTGCCTAACAGTGCCTAGCAGTGCCGAGCAGTGCCGAGCAGTGCCTAACAGTGCCTAACAGTGCCGAGCAGTGCCTAGCAGTGCCTAACAGTGCCTAACAGTGCCTAACAGTGCCGAGCAGTGCCTAGCAGTGCCGAGCAGTGCCTAGCAGTGCCTAGCAGTGCCTAGCAGTGCCGAGCAGTGCCGAGCAGTGCCTAACAGTGCCGAGCAGTGCCGAGCAGTGCCTAACAGTGCCTAACAGTGCCTAGCAGTGCCGAGCAGTGCCGAGCAGTGCCGAGCAGTGCCGAGCAGTGCCTAGCAGTGCCGAGCAGTGCCGAGCAGTGCCGAGCAGTGGCCTACTTTAGCATATAAACATTAGCTCACTAAGAACCTGTGAACAATCCCAAACTGGCAGTTTGATTTTCTGTGTACTGAATTGTTTACCTAAAGTAAACTTCTTTGACTGTTATGTACATCATGTCTTTTTTTAAATATTAGTTTTTCTAAAATTATACTTTAAAAAAATCCCAATATATCGCCTTACGCACAGTATCTAAATATATTGCAATATATTGAATCGTGACCCATGTATCGTGATACGTATCGTATCGCCAGATTCTTGCCAATACACAGCCCTATATACAGACACTATAAAACAACTCCGTCCGGATTAGTTCTTCTTAAGGATTGATGACGTCATCCACCGCCATGTGGCGGCCGTCTCTGAGGTCACCGGTTGCTGTGGTAACAAACGGTGGCGTGTTGCATCAGCAGAAAGAGAGATTAGAGTTGCACCAACCTTTTGAGGCAACCTGCTGCGTGTCTGAAGAGGAAACTGTGATGTGAGGAGGAAGAGGAGGAACCTTCTTCATCAGGAATTCCTGATTCCTGCAGGAATACAAACACAGGTTCTACCGTCAGTCAAAACACAATAAAGCAATAAAGTTTGGTTTCAAAGAATACACACAGGACACTTGTAGTTTGGGCCAATACTGTTTTTGCTGATTATGCTAAATGTTTTGAGATTTGTAAAGGTTAAAATAAGTGTAACTCAAATTTGCGCGGCTGCATCATAGACTGTAAAAAATAATGAAGTGCTGTTTTGAAGCCAGGAGTTTGCATTTTGGCTGTCACCATCTTGGTATTTTGGAGCCAGAAGTTACTGGCTGTGTCTCAAACCGCCTACTTGCACACTTCACTTCACTTGTTTGTGTTTGTTCATGTTTCACAAAGAGTTTAACAACAATTATAGCAATCATACCACATCCATACGGGGTTAGTAGTATACAGCTGTTAAAACTTAATAAAATATATGACACTGGTATCAGATTGGTGCTCTGTAGAAACACGTATTACGTAATACCATTGTACAAAATGGTAGTACAGCTCCCTAAACAATAATGCAATGCAGTGCTTTACATAAGACATAGAAAGGCATTGGCTGTGTCTCAAAGCGCCTACTGTCACACTTCAAACTCTTAGTTTTAAGTATATCGTGTAGATAACGCAAAAACTCAGTGCACTGAAAGTACCAGGATGACCCCCTAAAAACGGTCGAAAAGTTCAGTGTGGAACGATCATAGACATGATATAAAATGGACCAACAGATCCCATGTCTCTGGACGGAGACCAGTGAAGGATGTTAGAAGATCTTTCCCGGTGATGGCTGAGCGTTACTGAGCAGCCTCCAACTGAGCTTGAAGACGTAGATGTGACGTGAGCAACCTGTCTGAAAGTTGGAAGTCTTCTGGTAGCTGTGCCAAGAGAAATCTCAATCATTCCCAATCTAGCAGAGACGGAGAGCGTAGGTATATGTAAGGAGATAACATAGACACAGGCTAATTATTGATCACTAAAATGATAGTTAACATTAGTAATTAAACTTAAACAGCTAATGGAAGTCCAAACTACCTGAGAGCTTCTCCTGTACTATACGGTAATTCCTCTACTATGAGACAGTAAGTCTCGTGGTTATGACCCAATCGTTAGCCTATTTTTATAAAAACGTCTGCTACGGAGCCATAACGTGAGGTACAAGGTAATGGAGCCTTTTATACATTGTCGTGTTTCTTTAGAAATAAACAATGGACAAATAGAGTCTTTAAACTCTTCAGATGTAAAGTTAATCTCTGTCAAAGTGACGTCAGAATGAATGGCAGTCAATGGGATGCTAACGGGGGGTGATGGCTTGGTAGCATCAAAATGGCGCCATAGGAGGTTCGTGCTCTGAAGCGAAGCTTACCCCCTTGGGAACGATGGACGCTACTGGCACTAAACGGGCGCCATCTTGACTACAAAGCCTTGACCGGCAGCTGATTGGACGAACACGCCACGAGGGTCTGGCTGCTCCCGAATTTCAAAACCGACCATAATGGCGGCTCGTTCGGAAAATACGATCTCGTATTTTACAATAATAGTTCACTGAAACGTGTTTCTGAAAACAGTTTAAGAGAGAAATAGGCCGTGCAGTTGCTGAATCCGTCTGTTCTTGCTGATCGACAAAGGTCAGTTTAAAAGATTTTCGTAAGATTTTGAGAGGCGGTGAGCCGAGCAGCCCACTTCTGACTTGCATACAGGAAAGCCCGTATTTTTGGCGGGCTGGAAAATCACGTTCACATGTGTTGCGTTCGTCGCGTTCGTCACGCTCATCCCGCTCGTCATTTCCGGTAAGCGTTTTAACGTAAGTGTTCCTTTTGGGACAATACTAACCACCCAAAGTGGGCACTACGGCAGGAAGTGGTCAGTGACCATTAGCAGTGTACTGACGGAAGTATGAGGAATGAGACTCAGCTACTGTATTTGGACAAAAGGGCAGAGCTAGGGAGGATGATGCGGCCAGTCCTTCCAGAAAAATGTGGAGTTTTTTTGTGATTGTTTTGGGCAAAAATCCTTGATTATGCGGCACGTTTTCTTAAAAAATGCGATGGAATATGCGGGATATTTATGCAATTTTACGCGATGAAATTGCGGGAAAAACTGCGGTTTCATCATGGCTTCATCGCGGGGTTTGCAGCTTTTCGATGACGTTGACGTCACGTAATTACGTCACTTCATAACGTTCCCATGGCAACAGGGGAAAATAGCTGCTCTTGTGTGAAGTAAACGCAACATTTTTCAACTTTCTGCTAAGATATGTGTGACTTTTTTTGCAACAAAAATGCGGGAATTATGAAATCATGCAAGCCCCGCATATTTTGCGCGGAAATCGGCAATTTATGCGGCAAAAGTGCGGCGTATTTGAAAAAATGCGGCCCCCCCGCATAAATATGCAGACTTTGGCTGATTATGCATTGAATTATGAGATCGCATAATTGTGTTTTTCAGGTGGGACTGATTATTGCCATCACACCCCCAACCGGCACCGTCAGACACCTCCTACCAAGAGCCTGGGTCTGTCCCAGGTTTCTCCCTAAAAGGGAGTTTTTCCTCGCCACTGTCGCACTAAATGCTTGCTCTTGGGGGAATTACTAGAATTGTTGGGTCCTTGTAAATTATAGAGTGTGGTCTAGACCTACTCTATCTGTAAAGTGTCTCGAGATAACTCCTGTTATGATTTGATACTATAAATAAAATTGAATTGAATGCACTGACACAAAAATGCGTTTGCCCACCTATATAAATATAGAGGAGACGGTGGCGTGTTCCTTTAAAGACAAGCGAGATAATAAGACAACTGATTACATTTTAAA
>NC_050184.1:18925988-18975988 GCF_008315115.2 Sander lucioperca | reverse complement strand
GACAGACAGATAGAGACACACAGAGAGACACACACACACACAGTCACACAGAGACAGAGAGAGAGACACACACACACACACACACACACACACACACACACACACAGTCACACAGAGACAGAGAGAGAGACACACACACACACAGTCACACAGAGACAGAGAGAGAGACACACACACACACACACACACACACACACACACACACACACACACAGTGAAGTTACTGTCCATTCGACCAACAGAGAAGTTGTGAATCTTATGATTGGAGACTAAAAGTCGTTAAATAAACTACAGTAAATACATAAATAAAGCTGATTTCAGGATGTTTGTTTCTGTTTGTTTTGTGAGATACTAAATACTGAACGAGTATTCACGTTTAAAATCTGTGACGCGGATTTTAAAAATATTTCTAAAGGAGACCGCGCTTCAACAACGGAGATTCTCAGTGGAGCGTTAAACCCAAAATCCAATCAGCATGTTCCATAAAGTGAAGGGAAGGTCGCACATCTCAAGTTCCCAAGTTAGAGACTTCCTTAATTAGTGATGAATTGAGATGTGAGCCCAATTAAATAAGTGAAATGAGAGTACTTGTTCTTCTTCACTTGGCATCATGAGATGTGCTAACCTATTTTTTTTTTAACTCGTTATTCCTTGTGCACATTTTATTTCACCTGTCAGCCAATCACTGCAGAGATAGTGAGTAGGGTGGTTCATGACGTCATCTTGATGTCATTCGTCTCTTCCCTCAGCAGCTTTGTGAGAAACTCTTTGTTAGAAAGTGTTTAGTGGGTTTTCACAGTGGTTTCCACTGACCTACAGGGGGCAGAATGCTCCAACGATGCGCCAGCAAACGCATATCTGCCAACACTCCCAAATCTACGGTGGAGTCTCCCTACTTTTAACCCTTTCTCCCTCTTGCTCCGTGTTGGTAATTAGTTCTGCTAATCTCCTAATTTCATAGTGATATGTTTCAGACTGTAGGATATGTCATAGCCTGACGTGGTCACACTCAGATTCTAGTCAGAATATGAGTCTGATTCTGCTCCGTTGGGCTGTGATTATGGGGCGTGTTTCAACCCAACCAGGAAAGGAAATGCCTCTGCACTCAATTGGATAGACCTACAACCAATCAGAGCAACAGATAGACCTACAACCAATCAGAGCAACTGATAGACCTACAACCAATCAGAGCAACTGATAGACCTACAACCAATCAGAGCAACTGATAGACCTACAACCAATCAGAGCAACTGATAGACCTACAACCAATCAGAGCAACGGATAGACCTACAACCAATCAGAGCAACAGATAGACCTACAACCAATCAGAGCAACAGATAGACCTACAACCAATCAGAGCAACTGATAGACCTACAACCAATCAGAGCAACTGATAGACCTACAACCAATCAGAGCAACGGATAGACCTACAACCAATCAGAGCAACATATAGACCTACAATCAATCAGAGCAACAGATAGACCTACAACCAATCAGAGCAACTGATAGACCTACAACCAATCAGAGCAACAGAGTATGTCACGTAGCTGATAAATTCAACTTTTTGAATCCCGTAGGAAGGACGGCAAAAACATCTTTCTGATCGACAGATGCCGTGATCGTGGTTCTCTGTTCCTCTTTTAAAATGAATGCGCTGTTGATATCTTCTAAAACAGACGCGATGGCAGCCATCTCAGAGCAACGGAGTATGTGACGTATGTTGAGCGACGCATAGTTGTCAACAGAACTCAACTGCACGCACACTGGAAGAAGTAGAAGAAGAAGATAAATGTAAACGATCTTTGCCGATGTTGTAACGGTGACGTGGTTGATTACGTTACTGTTGATCATCTGTCCATCGTCGTATAAAGCCCGCCCGGACAATCTGATTGGTCCGAACAGCTCTGGTTGGAGCATAGTTGCTCCACAACAGATCAAGTCCAGACCGAACTTCCCGACCTCAAATGTTGTGGGCGGGGCTAAGTTCGGCTGGCATCCAGGCTAGATATATGTCACAGTACTACATGGCAACCTTAAAGTGCCCGTATGAAAAAAATCACTTTTTCTGGGATTTGGGGAGTTATTTTGTGTCTCTGGTGCTTCCACACACATACAAACTTTGAAAAAACCATCCATGCTGTTTAGAGTGAGATACAGTTTCTGAATGTGTCCTGCCTTCAGTCTCTGGGTGAGCTGGTCAAAATCTGCACGGCTTTCTACGTCACTAGCCGAGACGAGGGGGCTAGGGGGCTAACCGTTAGCATGCTAGCTCATTCTCAATGGCAAAACACTGCTACAACGCACACAAATTCACCATAATCTACAAAATAAAAATTGTATAGAACTACTTCCATGTCCCTGTTCTGCAGGTATTCCACACAAAGTTGGAAGTCTCCCGGCTAATCCTGCCTTGTTCTACTGAAGTTGGAGAAACAGCTAGCTAGCTCATGTAGTCCTTACCTAGCTACTGAGCATGTGGTCTTACCTAGCTACTGATCATGTGATCTTACCTAGCTACTGATCATGTGATCTTACCTAGCTACTGAGCATGTGATCTTACCTAGCTACTGATCATGTGATCTTACCTAGCTACTGAGCATGTGATCTTACCTAGCTACTGAGCATGTGCGACTGCCAACAAAGATGTTACAGCAGTGAGAGGTCTCACTCTGTAGCTAAAACAGAGACCTGAACACAGGGTGAAAAGAGGAGCTGCAGCAATGTGCAGTACAACAAAAATATGGTGTTTTTAGAAAATTAAACTATGTAAACCTATTCTGGTACAACCTCAAAATACAATTATGAACCTGAAAATGAGCATAATATGAGCACTTTAACAACACCATCTGACGTGCCGTGCGTTCAAGCTCCAGTTTGAGTCAGTGTTAACTGTACCGAAAAAATGCTAGCCACGTCAGCAAACACCGTGTTTATGCAAAGTATCCCGATTTTAGCATGGAACACGGTGCAAAAGAATGACGTTAGCAGACATAATAATTATAGCCAACATAAGCAGGCTGTGGAGGCACAGAGGGGAACTAACATTGGCTCGTTCCCTGTGAGTGAGAGGTGTGTCGCAGAACGTAAAGTCACAAAGGCAGAAGTAAAAATGGCCATGCTAGTCAGCTGCCAAGAACAACATTTATTTTTAATTTTGTGATGAGTTCAGTGTGGCAGACATGTTTCCTGACTCTGAAATTGCTCGCAAATATGCATCAGGGAGAACCAAGACTACATAAGTACATTTTACATTTGTGTACATTTTGGATTGCTCTGGATTTAAGTCCCATGGATGTAAACAATCCCAAATTCAAACTGTAAAAAATCTGTTTTGCAGGAAGGAAACACACAGGACATGTTTGTCACACAGTGAAAACTTCAGTCGTCTCTCAGCATCCAATCTGCCTGCCGCTCTAATGTTTATGCACCACCAACAGCTAAAAAAGACCAATCAGGAAGCTAAACAGAATCCATGTCAGTGCACACAAAGCTGGACTACCAACCGGGCAAAGTAGGCAACTGTTTTTACTGGTTTTATTGGTTCTACTGTTTCTACTATCTGCACTCTTTAAATCAAAAGAAAACTGAAGCCTCCAAATAGGACACCAGTCTTTAATCCCTATTAAACCTGACCCTGAAAAACACACACACACACACACACACACACACACAAGAGGCTGCCATTTACTAACTAATCCATGGAGTTAATCTGATGGTTGTAACTCTACAAACTAAGACATTATAGAGCTGTAATCTGCATATATGGAACACACACATACACACACACACACACACATGCACATACACATACACACACACACACACACAGCAGACTAACAGTTTAGCTAAAAGCATCAGTGAGTCTCTAGGGTTCTCACATCACGTCCTCCAACACACCAATTATCGGACAACCAACGCATTTATACAGACGGTAAAAATAACCTTCACGTGTACATCATCGTAAAACATTTGATCACAATAGTCGCATTTAGCTTTTCCTGTTGTTTCCCCTCCAGCCTTCCTGTGTGCAGCTAAAGATCTGTCCTCCTTAAACCACGCGGAGACTCAGACCTCCGGTCGTCCTGTGGACCGGTTTCTGTTTAGTTTGTCTCACCTGTCACACAGTTCATTATCTTACCGATCGGCAGGTGGAGGTAACACACTGAGCTGGGCTCCAATGCGCCAATGAATATTGTGAATACTGGCAATTGATCTTTCGATTTTGACAGTTTAAATCAGAAGCAGGATCGCCCAGTATATGTACATGGTCGAAGAAAAACCAAAACAACAGACAGCAGCTAAAGACACAGGGTAACGTTGGCTTACCGGCTGGTAGCATGCAGCTAAAGACACAGAGTAACGTTGGCTTACCGGCTGGTAGCATGCAGCTAAAGACACAGAGTAACGTTGGCTTAACGGCTGGTAGCATACAGCTAAAGACACAGAGTAACGTTGGCTTAACGGCTGGTAGCATGCAGCTAAAGACACAGGGTAACGTTGGCTTACCGGCTGATAGCATGTAGCTAAAGACACAGGGTAACGTTGGCCTAACGGCTGGTAGCATGCAGCTAAAGACACAGGGTAACGTTGGCCTAACGGCTGGTAGCATGCAGCTAAAGACACAGGGTAACGTTGGCTTACCCGCTGGTAGCATGACGCTAAAGTCACAGGGTAACGTTGGGTTACCGGCTGATAGCATGTAGCTAAAGACACAGGGTAACGTTGGCTTACCGGCTAGTAGCCTGCAGCTAAAGACACAGGGTAACGTTGGCCTAACGGCTGGTAGCATACAGCTAAAGACACAGGATAACGTTGGCCTACTGGCTGGTAGCATGCAGCTAAAGACACAGGGTAATGTTGGCTTACCGGCTAGTAGCATGTAGCTAAAGACACAGGGTAACGTTGGCTTACCGGCTGGTAGCATGATGCTAAAGACACGGGGTAACGTTGGCTTATCGGCTAGTAGCATGTAGCTAAAGACATAGGATAACGTTGGCTTAACGGCTGGTAGCATGTAGCTAAAGACACAGGGTAATGTTGGCTTAACGGCTGGTAACATGCAGCTAAACACACAGAATAACGTTAGCTTAGCGGTAGCCTGCAGCTGCTCTTTTCCAGACTCCGTGGCCACTGCCGGAGTCAGAGATGACGAAGAAACAACAGAACTGTAAGATCCTCCCACTTCCCTGAAGTCACCGTGTGGCAACATGTTCCCTTCCCCGTAAGAGAGTTATGGAAACAAAACTACGAAGGTTAAGCACGTGGGCTCCGACGGGACTCCATGGTGCGTTCACATGCACCTCGTTAAACTCTGAGAAACTCAAACTGTTGTTGCAAAGAATCCTTCTGCCTTATAGTGTCTCTTATTTAATCTTTATTATCTTTTATGTATTATTATCTTTTGATGTCTTTGTGTTTTATGTTAAAGCAGCCATATTATGCTCATTTTCAGGTTCATAATTGTATTTTAAGGTTGTACCAAAATAGGTTTACATGGTTTAATTTTCAAAAAACACCATATTTTTGTTGTACTGCAGTGCTCTCTCTCACTGCTGCAGATCCTCTTTTCACCTGGTCTCTGTTTTAGCTACAGAGTGAGACCTCTTTTCTTCTTCTTCTTCTGTACTATCTTTGATTGCACTGCACATGCCCAGTAGCTCAGATGTAGATCATGTCAGCTAGCTAGCTCCATAGACAGTAAAAGAAAGGCTGTTTCTACAACTTTGGTCAGTTACAAGGCAGGATTAGCTGGGAGACTTCTAAATGAGGGCGCACATGGAAGTAGTTCTTTTGTAGATTATGGTGAACTTGTGTGTGTTGTAGCAGTGCTTTGCTACTGAGAACGAGGTAGCATGCTAGCGTTAGCATGCTAGCGTTAGCATTAGCATTAGCATGCTAACGCTACGAGCTAATGGTTGCGGTTAGCCTGCTCGTTTCGGCTTGTGACATCACAAGCCGTGCCGATTTTGAACAGCTCACCCAGAGACTGAAGGCAGGACACATTCAGAAACCGTATCTCACTCTAAACAGCATGGATGGATTTTTTTCAAAGTTTGTATGTGTGTGGAAGCACCAGAGACACAACATAACACCCCAAATCGCAGAAAAAGTGATTTTTTCATAATATGGGCACTTTAATATATTTTACCTTTTATATCTGAATTATTACATTAACCCTTGTGTTGTCTTCCTGTCGATCGGCAACTTTTAGTTTTTCTGGGTCAAAATTGTAACTTTCTTAAAAACTTTTGTTGCTTCCCCCCCCCCAATATTTTTGCCAATTTTCTTCTGCTCCTTTTGACGTTTTTGTGGGTTCCCCCCCCCCGCGTTTTTGAAGCTTTTGCGGACATTTTTGTCACTTTTTTCAACGTTCTTTCATATTATTATTTTTTTAATGCTATAAAATTGAATAAAACATCAAAATAAAAAAAAAGTAGTGGGCTGATCATTTATTTTACTTGTGAAGAGCGTTGTGTGGAACAATCTGCGTTATTTTTCTGAAACTTTGGTTGAAAGAAACCCACTTTTATGATAAAGAATTGTTTTTCAAAATGGGTCAAATTTGGGCCTATTTGTGTGTGTGTGTGTGTGTGTGTGTGTGTGTGTGTGTGTGTGTGTGTGTGTGTGTGTGTGTGTGCGTGCGCGTATGCGTGTGTGTGTGTATGTGTGTGTGCGTATGTGTGTGTGTGTGTGCGTGCATATGCGTGTGTGTGTGTGTGTGCGTGCATATGCGTGTGTGTGTGTGTGTATGTGTGTGTGTGTGTGTGTGTGTGCGTGTGTGCTTGCGTATGTGAGTGTGCGTGCATATGCGTGTGTGTGTGTGTGTGCGTATGTGTGTTTCTAAGTTGGGGGTGTAACTGTAGCCAGTGACTGAAGACAGCTGCACTCCAAGATACCAATTATACACACACTGTGTATCTCTCTCTCTGTCAGTCAGACTGTATAATGTGCAGTGTGATGCTGTGACATTATTCCGGTCTGTGATCTGAACGTTCACACTGAGACGAGCGGGGCGGGACCTTAAAGGAACAGTCCAACATTTTAGATAAAACCAGTGGAGTCAGTTAGTCTGTGTGTGTTCAGTACAGCGACCGGTCCTGTGTTACTGTGGGATGATTTGTACTTTTGTGTGTTTTTCGTACGTGACATTTAATCCAAAAGAATTTTCTCTTTCGGGAGGCGGCGCAGCACAGCGCAAAGCCCGACGCAAGTGTCTTTGCTAGTTTAAGACCGACGCAGTTGTCCGTTTCCCGTCCAGCGCCCACGTCATTTAAATAGAAATGCACCTGCGCCCATGGGCGTGCTGGTCTTACAGGGAGGTGTGTTCAGGTGCATTCTGGGCATGCTGGTCTTACAGGGAGGTGTGTTCAGGTGCATTCTGGGCGTGCTGGTCTTACAGGGAGGTGTGTTCAGGTGCATTCTGGGCGTGCTGGTCTTACAGGGAGGTGTGTTCAGGTGCATTCTGGGCGTGCTGGTCTTACAGGGAGGTGTGTTCAGGTGCATTCTGGGAGTATTGCTATCTTGAGGCAGCGGGAAGTGATCGCACCATTGACCAACAAAAACCTGGTCTAAAGTCAATAACGCAGCATTTCATTGTTATTTTAACAGCAAATTAGTCAAATGTGTCTAGGCTCGTGCACAGCGCGCGCACACTATGCTTGTTACACACACAGGGACGCACAGCAGCACACACACATGCAACTTTGAGCGCAGCACACGGCGGCAATTCCGAGTGGTGCACGACGCCAGTAGCGCTCCATCTAGCACAGCTCTCTCTGAAAAAAAATTAAACGTCCGTACAAATTTTAAGTTTATTGTACCCCCCAAACTGTTTAAGCCCGTGGCTGTGACTCAAGTTTATGAGAGAGACAGACATGCAGACAGACATGCAAACAGACAGACAGACAGATAGACAGACACACAGAAAGACAGACAGACAGACAGACAGACATGCAGACAGACTTGCAGACAGAGAGGAAGGAGGAAGGAAGAGGTTGTCAGTTCCAGCAGAGGAAATGGAAACAGAGACACAGTAAATACAGCTCATTCTATCACACAGGGGGAACTTCCTCTGTCATTACAAACAGCAGGACACACACACACAGACACACACACACACACAGAGACACACACACACACACACACACACACACACAGAGACAGACACACACACACACACACACACACACACAGCCATCTTCTCTGCACAGCAACACTAACACACTCCAGCATCGACATGACTCAATACTAAACAACCAAACAATCATACAAAGATGATTAATTATATTATGAAGTATTTAAAGGTAAACTATCAACAAATATTATTATAGAGAGGTGAAGACCCCTTCAGGTGGACCTTATAGGACTTTATATCGGTAAAAATATGTCCGGTAGTGAACAGGGGAGAGACAAATAATGTTTTAATTCTGTTTGAATTGAGCCATAAATTACACAATTTTTGCAAGTGAAGAAAGTCTCAGTTTATCATAAAACTGTTGAAGAATCAGACAATGAAACTACGTAATTAGAAAGACTACACACACCAAAGTGTGTATGTGACGTCTCTCTGGAGCTACGATGTCTGTGTGTTTGGTACCGGGATGTAACGTTACTCTTATGCCCGTTTAACAGTTGCCGCAGCCAAGCTGGCACGCGCCATCGTGACGTCAAAAAGACGTAGGTCTTGCCGGCACGCCCGGATTTTGAGTGTGCGAGCAGAGGTCGTGCACCACTCTTTTTTTTTTTTTTTCAGCGACGCGCGTCAAAGCGGAAGAAGGAAGCATGGAGGACAACCGGATGCCAGGACTCTCAGAGTGACTGCAAGTCTCTCTGGTAAACTTACTGGGAAAGGCTTGATCCGACCAAATACTAACCTCGTGAGACCGTCCTGATCTCGTGAGCTCCAGTTTTCCACTCCCAGATCAGTCTGGCATCTTGAGACAGAGAAAATTTGGAGCCGTTCGCCAAACGACGGACCAATCAGCGTTGGTTTTGAGGCGGGTTTGGGTGTGACGCAACAGTTGTTTAGACTGTTCAGTCTAAACAACGTGGCGGCTTCCACGGATGAGATGAGCGTAGCTATCGCGCAAGTTTTATCCGAATTAGACAGTATTGGAGGCTTTTCTCAGAGGAAAAGATGTTGTTGCTCTTCTTCAGAAGTGTACCGTGAAAACTTGGTGGGGATTGTGTTGATGAGGTTCATGTCACATACAAATGGTACGTTTAAAATGTTAACATTAGCTACGTTACCTAACTTAATTGTATGTCAAACGATGGCATTAGAAGAACCGCAAGGTCCTTGAAGCCAAACTAACGCTAGCTACACTAACTTATCTAGCTTCGTTGATCTGAATGGTTGATTTGGCCCGTCTATCACCAACATAGGTTTATCCAATCAGCTAACCAGTATTTTCGCCCCGTCTCCAACGGAAAGTTCCTAGATGGATATGCCGAGCAAATGCGAAGCAGTTCATCTGGCGGAGTAGCCAAGTAGGTCATCCAATCAGATCGAAGTATTGACGTCAATGCTGCTGCCAGTTCTGCCGTTGTTTACCTTTTTCTTCTTCTTCTAGTCCGTAGAAATATCAAAGTCGGTAGCCTTTTCTCATTAGCGCCACCTCTGTTCAGGAGAAGACTGCAACTAGTGTTGTGACCACCACGCGCGAGTATTTTAAGGGGGTAAGCTTCGCTTCAGAGCTCGAACCTCCTATGGCACCATTTTGATGCTACCAAGCCATCACCCCCCGTTAGCATCCCATTGACTGCCATTCATTTTGACGTCACTTTGACAGAGAATAACTTTACATCTGAAGAGTTTAAAGACTCTATTTGTCCATTGTTTATTTCTAAAGAAACACGACAATGTATAAAAGGCTCCATTACCTTGTACCTCACGTTATGGCTCCGTAGCAGACGTTTTTATAAAAATAGGCTAACGATTGGGTCATAACCACGAGACTTACTGTCTCATAGTAGAGGAATTACCGTATAGTACAGGAGAAGCTCTCAGGCAGTTTGGACTTCCATTAGCTGTTTAAGTTTAATTACTAATGTTAACTATCATTTTAGTGATCAATAATTAGCCTGTGTCTATGTTATCTCCTTACATATACCTACGCTCTCCGTCTCTGCTAGATTGGGAATGATTGAGATTTCTCTTGGCACAGCTACCAGAAGACTTCCAACTTTCAGACAGGTTGCTCACGTCACATCTACGTCTTCAAGCTCAGTTGGAGGCTGCTCAGTAACGCTCAGCCATCACCGGAAAAGTAACTTCACTGGTCTCCGTCCAGAGACACGGGACCTAGTGGTATGTTATATATACAGTCTATGGATAAAACACATCATGGAAGATAACGTTACATGTGTTGTGGAACAGCTAGCTAGCTAGCTAGCGAGCAGCGTGACGTATATTGTGCGAGATGAGAGATGTAGTTCACTGAGCGCTTTCACACAAAACTAAGTGGTGCTACGACAAACCTACGACAAACTGAGACTTTCTTCACTCGCTGAATTATCTTTCAAACAGACAAACATCATGTGTGTAATTCATGGCTCAATTCAAACAGGATCAAATTATTATTATTAGTGTCTCCCCCGTTCACTAGCGTACATTATTTTTCCGAAATAAGGTCCCATGCTGGTCCACCGGAAGGGAAGGGACTTCGCCTCTCTATACAGACTACTGACTGTAAACACTGAAGCTCTGTGCTGTCAATAAAGCTTTTTGAATCAGTTGAATGAACTCGGGTCTCTTCTTAAAACTTCAATCTGTCGTTTAGTTTCTTTGTTCACAGACTGTGTTTATATATATATATATATATATATATATATATATATATATATATATATATATATATATATATATATATATATATATATATAAAGCGTCTCTGTTAAAGCCTGACTGTTCATTAACACTGTTCACCCCGAGCCTTTCAATAAAGTTAATTTAAATTCACTCCTTTTGTTCAGGCAGTCTTTGTTTAGCAGAGCTCGTTTCAATAAAGACACTGTGTCAAAGCCATTGGAGTTTCAATAAAAACTGCTTCTGTAAAGATCCTGTTTTCACATCAGTGGTCCTGTCTATTTCTAAATACCCAGCAGGCCTTGAACACATCACACCGTCTCTCCTGGTTTCCTCCCCTACGGGCTCCGTGAACAAACAACATGTAGGAAATTTAGGAATGACGAATAGAAAGTGGAGCTTTGTTGTCTCACAAGCATTTCGGACAAAACACAGACACCAGGGCTGATAAAACGTGCAATAAAACGTGACTGTGCAATACTGTAACTACATTTTACTATTTTAATACGAACTCTCTTTAATTATATTTATTATTGTGTCTTAACATGTGTCTTCTACTTTTCCTCTTATATCCCTTGCTGCTGCAACAGTGTAAATGTCCCCATTGTGCGATTAATAAAGGATTTTGAATCTTGAATCTCTTCTTTAGTGTCGTCTGAACGAGAACCTGCACATTTCTAAAAACAAATCTAACCTGAATCCCCAACACAAAGATCCAGGTACAGGACACAAACGTTGTGTTGGACTCGACCATAGACTGTTAATATTAAAGGTCCCATGACATGCTGCTTTTTGGATGCTTTTATATTAGGCCTTAGTGGTCCTCTAATACTGTATCTGAAGTCTCTTTATATAGACCTTAGTGGTCCCCTAATACTGTATCTGAAGTCTCTTTATATAGACCTTAGTGGTCCCCTAATACTGTATCTGAAGTCTCTTTATATAGACCTTAGTGGTCCCCTAATACTGTATCTGAAGTCTCTTTATATAGACCTTAGTGGTCCCCTAATACTGTATCTGAAGTCTCTTTATATAGACCTTAGTGGTCCCCTAATACTGTATCTGAAGTCTCTTTTATATAGACCTTAGTGGTCCCCTAATACTGTATCTGAAGTCTCTTTTATATAGACCTTAGTGGTCCCCTAATACTGTATCTGAAGTCTCTTTTATATAGGCCTTAGTGGTCCCCTAATACTGTATCTGAAGTCTCTTTATATAGACCTTAGTGGTCCCCTAATACTGTATCTGAAGTCTCTTTCCTGAAATTCAGCCTTGGTGCAGAATTACAGCCACTAGAGCCAGTCCCACAATGAGCTTTCCTTAAGGCCGTTTTACAGTAACCGCAGCCCGCGTGGCACATCCAAATGTGACGTCATGAGATCGCCATGACGATTTATACCCGCGCTGGTGCTCGCGACACTAGTTGCAGTCTTCTCCTGAACAGCGGTGGCGCTAATGAGCAAAGGCTACAGACGTTGCTCTCTCTACGGACTACAAGAAGAAGAAAAAGGTAAACAACGGCAGAACTGGCTGCAGCATTGCCGTCAATGCTTTGATTTGATTGGATGAGCTACTTCGTCGGATCAAGTCTTTCATTCACCATAAAAGAACTCATCTTAACCCAGTAAGTTTACAAGAGAGACTAGCAGTCACTGTGAGAGTCCTGGCATCCGGTTGGCTGCGGACCCATTCGGCCTCCCGTCTATAAATCGGACGCGCCGGCAGGATATGACATCATTTTGACGTCACGATGGCGCGCGCCAGCTTGGATGTGTTCCGTATATAACACCTATTAGGATGTGCCATTTCTGTGTCTGTAGCTTTAAATGCTATTGAGGAGGAGAGAGGGGGGCTTCGCTTGTTTGAAAGCCATGATGTCTCTCTCTCTCTCTCATGGGTGGGCCAAATTCTCTGGGCGGGCAAAGCAGAGAAAGGGGAGGTAACCTTTCCCCTTATGACGTCATAAAGGGAAGATTCCAGATCGGTCCATCTGAGCTTTCATTTTCTGAAAGGCAGAGCAGGATACCCAGGGCTCGGTTTACACCTATCACCATTTCTTGCCACTGGGGGACCATAGGCAGGCTGGGGGAACTCATATTAATGTTAAAAAACCTCATAAAGTGAAATGTTCATGCCATGGGACCTTTAATGGACAGAGCATCCGGTTCGTGGAAGTGCTGCAAATGCGGAAGTGCCTTAAACCTGCTTTCTCTCTGAATTCCAGCAGGGGGCGATACGTGCGGTTGCAAAAGGAGGTCGGTTTCTGTAGAAGTCTATGAGAAAGTGACGCACTTCTCTCTTGATTTATTACCTCAGTAAACACTTTCATAATGAGTTTATGGTCTCAATCGCTAGTTTTAAGTCTTCTGCAACACAGAATGATGTTCATTTTTTGAATTATGGTCTCGTTGATTTTAAAGCAGGGGGTGTTTTAGGGCGTGGCTATGATGTGATTGACAGTCAGCGGCCTGTCTCATATGTAATATAACTATGGGACAAAAATATATTTAAAACCTAGCGAAGGTAAATCTTACCTCGTATTATGTAGGCTAGCTTTCAGCAGCAGTTGCATCCAGATTGCCAGTGAAAGTGTGTAACATAACATAGAGTGTAAGCAGCGTTGCCAACTCTCAGCTAACGTCACAGTCAGATAGCGCAACAGCGTAACAGTCTATGGCTCCTCCCTCTCTCCTCCCTCTCTCCTCCCTCTCTCCTCCCTCTCGTCTAAAATCGTCACATCCGCAACCAGGATGGCTGCGCCCGTAACGGCAAACTCAACGACTCATAGCAGATCTCTACAAACCAATGGGTGACGTCACACATGCTCTGTCCATTCATAGTTACAGTCAATGGACGCAACACAAACATGAATGCTTCACTTGTGTGGCATCAGCAGCAGCTGAGTGTCAGATGTGTTGTGGTTGTAAAGCCAGACACAGTCTGATCTTTGTTGGTCATTTATAACTTAAATACTTCCACAACCCTATTATTTCATGTTCATTTGATCCCTGATCACAGACTGTAAAAATAACGGACAAAGCTTCCAGGTCTGAGAAGTGAAGCCGATGCTGAAACTCCTAACTGTACGTCCACACCGCCGCCGACTGGAGCTGCAAAGCAGCTCTGGCCGCCCGGTCAAGGACGCTTGTCAGAAAGTCCGGGGAAGCTGTTTGAGGCTTTGGCCGCTCTGACGTAGCAGCATTCTATGTTCATCATGGAAAAAGATCAAGCAGCCACTGCACGGCCAATACACTGACACTAGAAACCTTTTATAAATGACATATATAATGACAGAATGTGTATTGGTTGTTGGTCGCAGCGGTGTCTGTTAGCAGTTAGCTCGCTCGTTAGCCGCTGAACCGCAGCAGCATGCAGGCAGAGCGAGCAGCCGCCAGCTGTTGATCCGTGCAGGACTTCACCGTGAGCGGACTGTTTAGAGACCATGTGACCGGCAGGTAACGTTAACTGGTCCCTATACGCAAATATCATAAATGATAGGGAACCCAGCAACGGCCATGATGAGCTTCTCCTCCTTTTTCTCTGAACTAATGTTTTGGTAGGAACCAAAGTTTACATCGTATGTTTCTCTGGAATCAGCCAGCGTGAAGGACGTCTATATTCTGATTGGTTGCCGCTGAACCGCGTCATAGCTCATTACCATAAAGTTGACCTACTTTCAACTTTCTGATTGACGCTCTGGTCGCTCAAAATGCTCAAAACGCCCAAAACGCGACGCCGACATATTTTCCGCTCCTTGCAGCTGAGAGAAGCAGCTTCCATTGAAAATGAATGACTTCCGGTATCTTTAGAAGATCAAGTCGGCGGCGGTGTGGACGTACAGTTAAAGCTACATTCTCTCTAACTTCCAGCAGGGGGCGACTCCACCGCCTCCAAAAAGAAGTCTGTTTCTATAGAAGTCTGTGAGAAAATGAGCCTACTTCTCTCTTGATTTATTACCTCAGTAAACATTTTCATAATGAGTTGATGGTCTCAATCGCCAGTTTCAAGTCTTCTTCAACACAGCATGATGTTCATTTAATAAATGATGCTCCCATTTATTTTAAAATAGAGGATAAAGCAGGGGATGCTTTAGGACCTGTCAGTCAGGACAGAGATGTCACTATCCGATGTGAGTCGAGTGCAGATGTGCTCAGATTTAAACGGTTTATGGCAAAACGCCAAGGGATCCGGCAAACATTTAGCTATCTATGATTGTTTGATTGCTAACATGAGCTCAAAACGCCATTCAAGTGACAGCCTTTGTTGTGTTTGATTGCTAACTTGTAGGCAGAAGTGAACGGACTTTGTTGTAGGTCCATTTTTATTGTATTGACATTACAGAAGTCTCTCGTTAGCATCTTGGAGGCTACTTCAGCCTCAAATCTAGAACTGACATCAGGGATCATGCCGTTAAAATGTGATGCCTTATGCTAAATAATAAATTACTGCTATGTAATGTACCTATCTCATTATTCTGTGGCTAACAGCAAAACAGATCTATGTGAAATCCGGGCATTGTCGCAAAGTGACGCATGTGCAACTCACATCTGCACTCGACTCACATCAGGTAGTGACAAAGGCTTAGCGATGCTAACCATGCTAACACTGGGGACATTAAAATAGACCTCAACTTGTTTTTGGGTGTTGTCCGTGTTTTCTTCTTAAACTTTGACCCTCTCACTGTGTGTTTTCACTTCAGCAAAGTAGACCGTAACATTTTGGTCGCCTAGAAATGTCTTGTTCAGCGTTCTGCCAACAAAGGTAGCTAGCTAGTGCTACCGCTAGCTGGTAACTTAAGGGGAAATTTGCAGATTTTCTGTTCTGCCGAACATGCAGATGAATGTCTCCAGTAGCCGGAGGTCCGAGTTTACCCGCCGGTAAATCTCCGCTAGATGACTCGCTTCAGAAGGGTTGAAAATCAGCAACTTCCCATGTTTGGCGTTAAGCTTAGCGCAGCGCTATCGCAACCATAAACCACACTAGCTTAGCAGACCTCTTGTCAATAATCGTCACATCTAGTTTAAAAAAACCAAGATGGCAAAGGCTAAATTGCCGGCTTCCAAACACAGCAGTAGTTGAAGCCACAACCCTAGTGCTGAAGAACGCGCACACGCACACACGCACGCACACACGCGCACACACACACACACACACACACACACACACACACACACACACACACAAAGAGTCAATAAAGTTGACTCTAAACTGCCCGGCAGTGAAGGTGGCAGAAAGCCAGAGAAAGTAAAGAAAGACAGGAAGTCAGCTGTTGGTCACAGGAAGTGTGTTTCGGTCTGAAGCCATGGAAACACACACACACACACACACACACACACACACACACACACACACACACACACACACACACACCTTTTCTATTTGCCCTGAGGTTCAGCTTCTCAGAAATGTGTCGGGGCCGTGAGCAGAGTATACGCTAGAAAGTGTTTACCGAATGTTACACATTGTGCAAGCGTCAACACACAGACGTTATGTAAACTCTGCTACAACACAACGGAGTGAATAAATATGAGGTCAAACGCAGCAATAATCTACAGAATCTGTTATACATGAAGATCTGACCAAACCTTATTTACTTCATGTTGTACTAGGGATGCACTGAATCCAGATTTTTGGGGTTCGGCCGAATCCTGAATCCCCTGGTTAAGATTCTGCTGAATCCTCGTCCCATCCTCAGTCCATGAACACAGTAAACTCATTAATGAAGTAAACTGTGACTGTCCTTCCTTTGCCGTACCTGAAGTTGCTGCATTTTGGCTGCTGTCTGTAGATTCCTTCATAACAACTTGTATTCTTCCAGATGTTTCATACCAGATGTTGTAACAGCGGTGATGTTGTGTATAGTTTAGGGTCCTCGCCACCACCAGACTAATCAGCATTGTAAATTGAACATGTAGCTGGACTTGAATGGCCTTCTTTTGACTGAAAGTACTGCCAAACTACACTTTTTCTGCTCACCAGTTCCATTTTCACTTCCTCACAGCCTACTGCATTGAACGCTCCGCCTACGTAAACACCTTCCCGTAATCAACGGCGCCGTCATTACGTCGACCAGCGTAGCGCGCGGAGTGCAAGCGTAGGGTTCGGTGGGAAAAAATTCTAAGATTCGGCAGAAACCCAACCCCGTCAAAAAGCCCAATATTCAGCCGAATCTGAAGCCGAATCCTGGATTCGGTGCATCCCTGGTTGTACAAACCAACACAGACTGGTCCTCCAAACCATACCACTCATATCTAAACCAGAGAACGCCGCTCGCAGTTTTGAACGGAACAGTCGCGATTTTAAACATGTCTTTCAGGCAGCGTGTGAACGTGCCGGCCGGCCAGTAGTTATCTGTATGTGAATCTGGGGGGCGGAGCTTCTGAAGAGGGGTATTTGTTTGGTAGTTGAGATTAAATATCAACAATCTTTGAGCAGCATCGCTTAACTGGTCTGTAAACTGTTGACTGGTCTGTTAACTAGTCTGTTGACTGGTCTGTTGTATGTTGACTGGTCTGTTGACTGGTCTGTTAATTTGTCTGTTGACTGGTCTGTTGACTGGTCTGTTGACTGGTCTGTTGTCTGTTGTATGTTGACTGGTCTGTTGACTGGTCTGTTAATTTGTCTGTTGACTGGTCTGTTGACTGGTCTGTTAACTGGTCTGTTGACTGGTCTGTTGTCTGTTGACTGGTCTGTTGTCTGTTGACTGGTCTGTTGACTGGTCTGTTGTCTGTTGACTGGTCTGTTGACTGGTCTGTTGACTGGTCTGTTGTCTGTTGACTGGTCTGTTAACTGGTCTGTTGACTGGTCTGTTGTCTGTTGACTGGTCTGTTGACTGGTCTGTTGTCTGTTGACTGGTCTGTTAACTGGTCTGTTGTCTGTTGTATGTTGACTGGTCTGTTGACTGGTCTGTTGACTGGTCTGTTGTCTGTTGACTGGTCTGTTAACTGGTCTGTTGACTGGTCTGTTGTCTGTTGACTGGTCTGTTGTCTGTTGACTGGTCTGTTAACTGGTCTGTTGTCTGTTGTATGTTGACTGGTCTGTTGACTGGTCTGTTAATTTGTCTGTTGACTGGTCTGTTAACTGGTCTGTTGACTGGTCTGTTGTCTGTTGACTGGTCTGTTGACTGGTCTGTTGACTGGTGTATGTTGACTGGTCTGTTGTCTGTTGTATGTTGACTGGTCTGTTAATTTGTCTGTTGACTGGTCTGTTAACTGGTCTGTTGACTGGTCTGTTGACTGGTCTGTTGTCTGGTCTGTTGACTGGTCTGTTGACTGGTCTGTTGACTGGTCTGTTGTCTGTTGACTGGTCTGTTAACTGGTCTGTTGACTGGTCTGTTGTCTGTTGACTGGTCTGTGGACTGGTCTGTTGTCTGTTGACTGGTCTGTTAACTGGTCTGTTGACTGGTCTGTTGTCTGTTGACTGGTCTGTTAACTGGTCTGTTGACTGTTGACTGGTCTGTTAACTGGTCTGTTGACTGGTCTGTTGTCTATTGACTGGTCTGTTGTCTATTGACTGGTCTGTTAACTGGTCTGTTGACTGTTGACTGGTCTGTTAACTGGTCTGTTGACTGGTCTGTTGTCTGTTGACTGGTCTGTTGTCTATTGACTGGTCTGTTAACTGGTCTGTTGACTGTTGACTGGTCTGTTAACTGGTCTGTTGACTGGTCTGTTGTCTGTTGACTGGTCTGTTAACTGGTCTGTTGACTGGTCTGTTGTCTGTTGACTGGTCTGTTAACTGGTCTGTTGACTGGTCTGTTGACTGTTGACTGGTCTGTTAACTGGTCTGTTGACTGGTCTGTTAACTGGTCTGTATACCGGTCTGTCTCTAGCAGCTGTTTCTGGATCTTCAGGCGTTCTGACTTTACGTCAACATCAAAGAGAATATTTCATCTCAGCCAATTATAAACACACACACACGCCGGTCGGTATTACTATCATTCTGAGGTCCCGCTCTCCTCGCCATCAGCCATACGCCTCGTCGCCATGGTTACCTCAGCCGTTGCTACTGTATGTAAACCTCGACCATCAGAGAGGGACACGCCTGGCTTTAACCGTGAAGAGAGTTTTTATTCCTCTCTGCCCAGGTTTCTCTGTCGTGGACTCGCAGGAGCTGATGTTAGTTCACCTGAAACTAAACGCAAACTCTGGTCCACTAGCCTGGTCCTACCAGACTCTGGTCCACTAGCCTGGTCCTACCAGACTCTGGTCCATTAGCCTGGTCCTACCAGACTCTGGTCCACTAGCCTGGTCCTACCAGACTCTGGTCCATTAGCCTGGTCCTACCAGACTCTGGTCCACTAGCCGGGTCCTACCAGACTCTGGTCCACTAGCCGGGTCCTACCAGACTCTGGTACACTAGAGCCTGGTCCTACCAGACTCTGGTACATTCTGACTGGCTAGTAGTCCTTACCTTGCTACTGAGCATGTGCGACTGCCAACAAAGATGTTACAGCAGTGAGAGGTCTCACTCTGTAGCTAAAACAGAGACCTGAACACAGGGTGAAAAGAGGAGCTGCAGCAATGTGCAGTACAACAAATATATGGTGTTTTTTTTAACATTAAACCATGTAAACCTATTCTGATATAACCTCTAAATACAGTTATGAACCTGAAAATGAGCATAATATGAGCACTTTAAGATGTTTTGTACAAATTGTTTCGGTGCTTGAAATGAGTTTAACATTGCTTTTTGAGTAGAACTCTTGTCAAACGTTGTTTGGAGGGGATGATGTAATACAGAAAAATATAATCTTATATCCGTGTCAATACGTTCTTTAGAAACTTTCCACCCCTCATCCTGGAAAAGTTCCTGTGAAAAAAAAAAAAGCTTTAAAACTAGAACAACACATCTGAAGGAAGAAAGTGATGACTCCACCATCCTGTCTGTCTGTCAGGCAGTGAGACAGCTGGATAGCAGTGTGTGTGTGTGTGTGTGTGTGTGTGTGTGTGTGTGTGTGTGTGTGTGTTGACTCCATGGGGAGCGATCGGGAGAAACCAGCTTCTTTATGGATTATTAATATCACCTCCAGCTACACACACATAGTCTGTGTGTGTGATCTGACACACACACACACACACACACACACACACACACACCACACACACTAGGATGTGGGAGATGTATGTGGGTGGGGGATGGTTTGTGGGGGCTCAGCAGTTGGTGTGATCAAGGACGCCTCATTCACACTCGACTCAACAGTGTGTGTGTGTGTGTGTGTGTGTGTGTGTGTGTGTGTGTGTGTGTGTGTGTGTGTGTGTGTGTGTGTGTGTGCATAAACTGTTCGGAGGCCACGCCCTAATCTGGGATCAACAATAGAGGCCCCCTCTCCCCCTCTTACCCCCCCCCCCAAATCCACTTGTCTTTGTGGTTTTCTTGTTTGTTTCAACTCGTCCTCCGGTCGTCCTCCACGCCCCTCCTGTCAGTTCAGGTTCACGGCATCACAGAAACATCAACAAACTTCAAACACACCATTAAGACAGGAAAGGAAACGAGTGTGTGTGTGCGTGTGTCTGTGTGTGTATGAGTCTGTGTGTGCGTGCGTCTGTGCATGCGTGTGTGTGTGTCTGTGCGTCCGTACGTGCGTGCGTGTCTGGCCGTCCCTGTGCATGCGTGCGTGCGTGTCTGTGCGTACGTGTGTCTGTGCGTGCGGCCGTCCGTGCGTGCATGTCTGTGCGTGCGTCTGTGCACGGAGTTATCTCGAGACACTTTACAGATAGAGTAGGTCTAGACCACACTCTATAATTTACAAAGACCCATTCCCAAAGACCCCATAGAACAATTCTAGTAATTTCCACATAATGCAATATGAAATGTAATGCTGCCGCTCACATTGCAATTTAGCAACTAGTAGAACTATTCAGAGGTTACTGGACCCGTCCAGTTTAACAACAAGTAGAACTATTCAGAGGTTATTGGACCCGTCCAGTTTAACAACTAGTAGAACTATTCAGAGGTTACTGGACCCGTCCAGTTTAACAACTAGTAGAACTATTCAGAGGTTAATGGACCCGTCCAGTTTAACTAGTAGAACTATTCAGAGGTTACTGGACCCGTCCAGTTTAACAACTAGTAGAACTATTCAGAGGTTACTGGACCCGTCCAGTTTAACTAGTAGAACTATTCAGAGGTTACTGGACCCGTCCAGTTTAACAACTAGTAGAACTATTCAGAGGTTACTGGACCCGTCCAGTTTAACAACTAGTAGAACTATTCAGAGGGTATTGGACCCGTCCAGTTTAACTCCACATACTGTTGTGTTGATGGAGTTTATTGTCAAACCGAACAGCTCCACCAAAAACATCACCGCGGTGGGTCCGTTCTGATTGGACAACGTTCAACTTGTCAGTTCTGTCAGCTCATCGTCGTGACGACAGACCTGCCCCCACTGCAAAAAAAACTCCTCGAGGAAACACTGCTTTAATTATGACCCTGATAGAAATGAAAGCTGGAGAATGTGACTCATGAAAGTTGACATGAGATCATCTATTCTAGACAGAAGAGACGTATCACTCTAAAAAACAAAAATGGTCTCGGGACATTTCTACCAAAAACTACAAAGACCAGAGATTCATAACATGATCTTCACGTAAACACATTCATTAATTATTCATATTTATTCGTTCAACATGAAACAGTTCTGAGAGAATTTATGTAAAACACGATGAAAGCTGATTCAGGTAGATATGACACACACACACACACACACACACACACACACACACACACACACACAGAGAGAGACACACACACACACAGAGACACAAACACACTCACACACCTGAGGGTTTGTGTGTGTGTGTGTGTGTCAGACCAGCAGGCAGCTGCTGAGAGTCCCTGAGGAATCAAACCAGCAACTCTTTCATCTGCAGAAAGAGATGAATCTCTCACACACACACACACACACACACACACACACACACACACGTTACTGGGCATTAACAGACTTCACTGTCTTCAGTATTTATTATACTTATATGCGCACTAACCCCGAAACCCGCACCTCAAATCTTTCTGGTCGGTTATATGCTAGCACGCTGTTTGTTATGTTTGGTGGTGCAGGTTGGTCAGTTTGTTTTTGTTGCGGTTTGTGGAGCCTGGGCTTTCTACAGAGACCACGTTTTTTTACAGTGTGTTCAGGGGACAGGCAGCTAGCAGATAGTGAGGAGATGTTTTTTACAGTGTGTTCAGGGGACAGGCAGCTAGCAGATAGTGAGGAGATGTTTTTTACAGTGTGTTCAGGGGACAGGCAGCTAGCAGATAGTGAGGAGATGTTTTTTACAGTGTGTTCAGGGGACAGGCAGCTAGCAGATAGTGAGGAGATGTTTTTTACAGTGTGTTCAGGGGACAGGCAGCTAGCGGATAGTGAGGAGATGTTTTTTACAGTGTGTTCAGGGGACAGGCAGCTAGCAGATAGTGAGGAGATGTTTTTTACAGTGTGTTCAGGGGACAGGCAGCTAGCGGATAGTGAGGAGAGGTTTGATGTATGTGACAAAAAATGTAGCGTGACATCGCTTAGAGCACCTTTAAATGATTGCATAACTGGTGTACTTCAAAAACCCAATCGTAACCGGGGTACTTCAAAGGAACCAATCATAAACTTTCCCACTTTTCAGTTTGATCTGAACTAAAATTACCAAGACTGTATGGCTGCAGCCTGGAGCGTTCCATGTCATGCCGTCCCGTCTCATGCCGTCCCGCCTGGGGCCAACCCGACCTTGTACTTTTCAAAGTAAAAGCACGCTCCCCGGCTCATGCCATCCTGCCTGATGCCGCTGCAGCCTGGAGCGTCCCATGTCATGCCCTTCCTTCTTGCTAACTATACACTCTATATATACTCTATGGCTAAAATTGCTACTTTAACAGTTTAAACGTTTTTCAATTGATTGCAACAAACGTGGTCAAGAACTTACCCGTGACTCCGGTGACTCCATCTGGAAATCTGGAAAATAATTAGCGATTTCCTTATTTTTGACCTTTTGAACTTACCGTTGGACACGCCTCGGCATGAGGCGAGACGGCATGAGACGGGACGGCATGACATGGGACGCTCCAGGCTGCAGCCATACCCGCCTCAAAATTACAGGTGTGAAATCTCCCCGGACTATGGAAAGCCATCCAGTTCAAATATACGTGATTTTTATTTTTATTTTTTAACACGTGTTAAAAATCATGTATATATTTGCACCGGATGGCTCTCCATACCGGACCACAGTCCAGACCAAACGGACGAAATTTGGTCCGACAAAAAGAGGTAGTCTCCGTCCGGAAAAAAACTGAAACATGGTCCGGTTCCACACTGCACATAGCTGTACATATCTGTCTATATGGTTCACACTGAATATCCATATTTATTCTGTTTTTCTTATAATACACTGCATATATCTATATTATTCTTACTACTATTATAATGTCACTGCTACTACATTGCACATATCTGTACATGTTGTTCATACATTGTTCATATTACATAGCCATATTTATTCTGCTCTTATAAAAAGGTAACTGCTAATACACTGCACATATTTATATTTAATAGGGGTGTGCAAAAAAATAGATTCAGCTCTACCAATTCATAGAATTCCTAAAATCGATTCATATTTTTTAATTACTTTTTTTTTTTTTTTTTTTAATTGTATGTCTACTGCAATCACATGGGAAAAGTAACTGCATTTACATACTGTGAATTTTCTGACTTGTGCACCCCTAATATTTAATTTATATTAGAGCTGGGCGATATGGAGTCTAATATCGCGATATTTTTTACCAAATACCTCGATATCGATATTGCAGTGATATTGTAGGGTTGACAATTGGTGCTTACAAAAACATATTTACACAATGAGATTTTTGATAAATAATCATCATTAATGTGTATATAATAACTAAGTGGGTAAAGGCAAATAATAGAAAAGCTAGAACAGTCTGGTAAATTCAAAGAATTACATCACTTTACTTTAATCCAGCCATTAAAACCAGGAAAAGACACCACTTATGTCATGTCACGGTATTACAATATCCAAAATCTAAGACGATATCTAGTCTCATATCACGATATTGATATAATATCAATATATTACCCAGCCCTAATTTATATTACTCTAAACCACCTTCTGTAAACCAACTGTATACTACTGTCTACACTGCACTATATTTCTTGTCCTGTCTATACTTTGTATATCACATTGCACTTTTCTGCTCTTTTTGCACTTCTGGTTGGATGCAAACTGCATTTCTTGTATTTGTACTTGTACTCTGCACAATTACAATAACGTTTAATCTAATTTAATGTAATCTTCTACTGCGAAAGCATTTTTTTTTTTTATGTTTCAGACTTTCGGACCAATTACAGGAAGCTCTGGCAGACTACCGTCGTGTTATCAGAGAAGCGTAGCTTCGTTAAGGACTAGCTCAGGGTTTATGGCGTGTTCACACCAAGGCCAAATCAAATATTTGCGTCGCCCCATATTTGGATCATTTGTGTTTAACCCTCCTAATGTCCTCGGGTCAAATCTGACCCATTTTCAAAAAATTTCATTAATCAATTATCAGAAATGTGGGTTTCTTTCAACCAAATTTTAAAATAAAATAACGTGGATGGTTCGCTCTTCACAAGTTAAATAAATAACCAGTTCACTACTTTCATTGAATTTGGGTGTTTTATTCAATTTTATAGCATGTAAAGAAAAATTGATAACAGAACGTTTTAAAAAGTAGGAAAAAATGTTAAAAAAGCACAGAAAAAAAGTGACAAAAACATCGGAAAAAGTGACAAAAAAACGTCGATATAATCTTCAAAAACGTCAGGAAATGTGACAGAAATGCAAAAAAAAAAAAAGACAAAAAAGCGCAGAAAAATATTGACAGAAACTTCTAAAAAAAAGTGACAAAAGTGTCGAAAAAGACGACCAAAACGGATTTATTTATTTTTTTACATTTTGACCCAAAAAAACTAAAAGTTGCATCATGGTCGACGGGGAAGACAACACAAGGGTTAAATCAGTGGTTCCCAACCTGGGGTCCAGGGACCCCTAAGGGGGGCGGCAAAGATCACAGGGGGGGCGCAAGTCTTTATCTGGTTTGAGGTTGAGGTAAAAAAAAAAATATTTGCACGTTAAACAAATTATGATAATACACTAGAATATATAATGTATATAAAAGTCTGTATAAAAACTATATATTTTTGTTCTCGCTTAAACTTGTAGGCAGGCTACTTAGTAGGCCAAACCTCCGGGACCTTTAACCTGGGACCGGTGTAGAGCTGTCAGCACCAATCATTCATTTTACCTATGAAGAATGTTGTCTAGGTTTCAGACAACGTACATGCACGCATCCAAGTTATTTTGGGGAAATTTGATTGTAACTGTACGTACACACGACCGCCGACTTGAGCTGCAAAGAAGCTCTGGCCGCCCGGTCAAGGACGCTGGTCAGAAAGTCCGGGGAAGCTGTTTGAGGCTTTGGCCGCTCTGACGTAGCAGCATTCTATGTTCATCATGGAAAAAGATCAAGCAGCCACTGCACGGCCAATACACTGACACTAGAAACCTTTTATAAATGACATATATAATGACAGAATGTGTATTGGTTGTTGGTCGCAGCGGTGTCTGTTAGCAGTTAGCTTAGAGCAGGGGTCACCGACCTTTTAGAAACTGAGAGCTACTTCATGGGTACTGAGTCATACGAAGGGCTACCAGTTTGATACACTCTTCTGAAATAACTAATTTGCTCAGTTTGCCTTTAGTTATATATGATTATTAATGATTAATGATAGTCATCTATGTGAAGACACTGATCACGTTAAAGATTTCTCACAATAATTATCAACAATGACTTAACAAGGTGGGAAACAGATAATGTCAATATTCAATTTTCATTTTTAGAACAGGCCTGAGGGATACTCATGTGGTCCTTGGGGGCTACCTGGTGCCCGCGGGCACCGTGTTGGTGACCCCTGGCTTAGAGCTTAGATCGGCCCAAAAAAAAATCAAGCCCGAACCTGCCCGAGCCCGAGCACGTTGCGTCCGAGCCCGGCCCGGCCCGACACATTAATTGTAATTATGAGCCCGACCCCGATTTAAACCCGACAATTTTTTAATACGTGGGCCGTTATAACTGACGTTCTTAACTACAATTCAGAGTTGTTTGAACTACAGAAATCTGTTTAGAATAATACAACAAGGACGAAGCTGTAAACTGCTGTTTATTCAGAATGGAACGGATCGCAGATGGATCTGAATGAAGAAACGTAAAAAAAAGAAACAATGATGAACAACATATTGTTGTCACTGCCCACGACTTGTTTAAACTGCTTCCATACCTCCGACTTTCCTCCACACTTGCTCAAAAGGTAATTCTCCTGTTTTTCTTTTTTTCTTTACATCTTCAAGCTCCCGGTGTGATGCGTGTGAGAGGAGGAGACTCCGCGCATGAAGTGCTGCATTTTGTAACTGCAGCCTAACTTTTGTACACATTTGTTACTTTTATATAGCCTATATATATATATTTATAATATTTCTGATTATGGCATAGCTATCTCCCCACCCAAATAGGATAATAAGGTAATGGATTAAAAAAAAAAAAATTGCTTGATCAAGAGTCAAGAGTCGGCCCGGCCCGAGGATGTGGCGGAAAATAACGGCCCGAGCCCGACCCGAGGTCCGGTCGGGTCGGGCTCGGGCTCGGGGCGAGAATCTAAACTCTAAGTTAGCTCGCTCGTTAGCCGCTGAACCGCAGCAGCGTGCAGGCAGAGCGAGCAGCCGCCAGCTGTTGATCCGTGCAGGACTTCACCGTGAGCGGACTGTTTAGAGACCATGTGACCGGCAGGTAACGTTAACTGGTCCCTATACGCAAATATCATAAATGATAGGGAACCCAGCAACGGCCATGATGAGCTTCTCCTCCTTTTTCTCTGAACTAATGTTTTGGTAGGAACCAAAGTTTACATCGTATGTTTCTCTGGAATCAGCCAGCGTGAAGGACGTCTATATTCTGATTGGTTGCCGCTGAACCGCGTCATAGCTCATTACCATAAAGTTGACCTACTTTCAACTTTCTGATTGATGCTCTGGTCGCTCAAAACGCCCAAAACGCGACGCTGACAGATTTGACGCTCCTTGCAGCTGAGAGAAGCAGCTTCCATTGAAAATGAATGACTTCCTGTATCTTTAGAAGATCAAGTCGGCGGTGGTGTGGACGTACAGTAAGAAACCCAACATACAGCTGGATTTGTAGGCCATTATATTGTTGGCAAGTTTAATTTATAATAAAACATCAGATTTTATAAACTACATGTGTTTAAGTACCTGTGTGGAAGTCGGTAAATTAAACGGCGTCATGTCTGGATTAATAACATCATCTGGCGGAGCAAAAAGCTTCTCCAGGAAGGAAACATTATGTCTGGATGTCTGCCACTTCCAGCGCGACTTAAAGTTCAGATTGTGTCGTTTTTTTAATTGCAATAAGTGGATAAAAGTATGCCGAAATAATAACATCATGATGCCAATTTGTAAAAAGTCTGAATTCATACTTTATCAGGTCTGTCCGCAAGACGACAAGCAAACAACTTTTAAAATGCTTGTTTTCTGGATGGAGTTTGGTACTATCAGGGCTCTGCTAACATCGGAGCTGCTCCATAAACACAACAACAGAGATATCATTTTCAGGACATACCAGTTAGTCACACATCCCCGCTTACTTTGCCCAAAGAAAACTCCTTTCTAAACACTGATTGGCTTTTGCGACACATCTACACGCAAATTTCTAGCTCAAGTTCAAATATTTCAACTCACGCAAATTCACGGTGAGGCGCGAATGAGGCGAATTTCATGTCCTCGCCTCATTCAAATTTATTTGCATCTTTGCATTGACTTTGTATGGAATTTTTCGTGCACAACAATTGTGTGCACATGAGAGAGTGTAGGTTTCCGTTTGTTTCTGAATAAATGCTAAAAACAAACTAAATGAGCCGCTGTAGCACGGGGGAGAGCAGCAGTCGGTCGGAAAAAACTCACAAAAAACTCCGACAGCAGAGAAAGGATACGAGAGGACGGGGAAGCCCGTCTACAAACCAATCAGTGACCAGGATCGGGAGACGCAGCTCGGGTACTGTATGTGATGACGGCAGGACGCAGTGATGCCACGTTGAGTTCTTTAGTGCGCTTGCATAGCTGCAGTGTGAAGCCAAAAACTAACCAGATCAGATGTAACAATGTGACAAAAACATGGACCTTTGTACAGACTTCAGGTGTGAAAAGTCCCAAAGACACACACTCTGTTACAAACAAACAGCATCGCTCTGGTATGTGCGTATACATAATACATGTGACAACATACTCCCAGGAGCACACACACACACACACACACACACACACACACAGTGTAAAGTTGAGTAAAACAGATGGTTGAGCAGATTGTATCAGAAACTGAGTGCTAATCAGGCGCACACACACACAATCAGACACAGACACACAAAATCAGACACACACACACACACACACACACACACACACACACACACACACACACACACACACACACACACACACACACACACACACACACACACACACACACAGTCTCTTGTTCAGGGTTAAAAGAAATTTCCGCTCAAACAAAGTCTCCGTCTGCTCTTCCAGCTGAAAACAAACACAAACATCAAACTGATCACAGAACAGTTTGATGTTTTCTCTGATAGGAACTGATGATCTGTGAGAATAGGTGCTTTCCGACCTCATAGTACTTGTACTTTTTAGAGGAAAAGTACACTTCTAAGCAGTTCTAAGAACTACTCTCCCCCAAAATCTTTTTTTACGTTTGCATTCCCACTGGCCAAGTGGCCATAGGAACTGGTAGGAAGCACGGCAACGGTCTTTATAGCATCGTCACTAGACCTTAGCGCCACATACAACAACAACAACGCAGCAGCATGGAGGAGGCCGTACATGGCCAGCAGGGCCTGCACCTCCGCATCAGTCCACTCTTCCGAGTTCCGCATCCCGTCCATTCTCGTAGTAATTCACGTAATGTTTGGTCAACACAGACGGGGCTTTATTATACTCGGAACAGCCTCTGCCTGCTGCTGCGCTGTGGACGTGTGTGTGTGTGTGTGTGTGTGTGTGTGTGTGTGTGTGTGTGTGTGTGTGTGTGTGTGTGTGTGACTGTGTGTGTGTGTGTGTGTGTGTGTGTGTGTGTGTGTGTGTGTGTGTGTGTGTGTGTGTGTGTGTGTGCTTGTGGAGTTTAACTCCGAAAAGACAGTTAACCACAGGTTCCCGTTAATCTTATGATGGACATGTGTTGTGATATTTAAACAAACGAACCGTCAACGGCGAAATAAAAGCCTCTTATTTACGAGAGCGGTCTGAGAGACCTCCAGCTCACAGCGAGGTGTGTGTAGGTGTGTGTGTGTGTGTGTGTATGTGTGTGTGTGTGTGTGTGTGGTCTGAGAGACCTCCAGCTCACAGCGAGGTGTGTGTAGGTGTGTGTGTGTGTGTGTGTATGTGTGTGTGTGTGTGTGTGTGGTCTGAGAGACCTCCAGCTCACAGCGAGGTGTGTGTAGGTGTGTGTGTGTGTGTGTGTATGTGTGTGTGTGTGTGTGTGTGTGGTCTGAGAGACCTCCAGCTCACAGCGAGGTGTGTGTAGGTGTTTGTGTGTGTGTGTGTGTGTGTGTGTGTGTGTGTGTGTGTGTGTGTGTGTGTGTGTGTGTGTGTGTGTGTGTGTGTGTGGTCTGAGAGACCTCCAGCTCACAGCGGGGTGTCTGAGCATCACTGACCCAGCGACGAGCTAGAGGCCGGGGCCGGCGCTTGCTGGCTGTCGCCTCACTTCATGGAGCTTCTCAACTCCGAAAACTTTGAAGCAAATTGTCAATTCGGCATCAATTTTCGCAAGACTGCCTATATTCGAAATCTAAACAGTTCATTTCCTGCCTAAAATGTTGTCAGAAGTGAATTTAATGATGAATAAGATGATGAAAATTGTTAAAAATGTCCCGTTGTTGGTTGTTGCTCCGTCTGCACGTTCCGAGTTGGCAGTGGGCGGGACTTATAAGTTCGACCAATCAAGTACACCTTGGAAAAGGGAAAAGGGAAAAGACCCTGCTCTGAAGTAGGAGCTAAAAAAGTACGCTAGTGAGGCCAGAGGAACTTAAAAATCCCCAAATTTTTCCTGTCGGAACACAACGAAAAAAGTGTTCTAGGAACGTTTAGTTCTAAGAACTGCAAATATCCCTCCGGTCGGAAAGCCCCTAATCTCTGTGTCTCAGACAGCTGGTCCAGGATCTGCAGTCACGAGGTCCGGAGCAAAGTTTGATTCAAAACTTCTGACATACAGACATCACAGAGTTCACATGTATTATTCCTCTTCAGAAACAACAACACAAACTGCAGCCAGCAGAGCGGGACTCCAAATCCTCTCACATAGTCTCATATATCGTCTGCGTATATGTATACAGTCTATAGCAGTGTTTCTCAAATGGGGGGTACTTTGGAGGACTGCAGGGGGTACGTGAGCGCTTTTTTCCAAGTTTTTGTCGCTGTTTTTTTGAAGTTTGTCACTTTTTTAAAGTATGAAAAAAATCACTTTTTCTGGGATTTGGGGAGTTATTTTTGTGTCTCTGGTGCTTCCACACACATACAAACTTGGAAAAAAATCCATCCATGCTGTTTAGAGTGAGATACGGTTTCTGAATGTGTCCTGCCTTCAGTCTCTGGGTGAGCTGTTCAAAATCTGCACGGTTTGTGACGTCACAAGCCGAAATGAGCAGCCTAACCGCAACCATTAGCTCGTAGCGTTAGCATGCTAATGCTAACGCTAGCATGCTACCTCGTTCTCAATAGCAAAGCACTGCTACAACACACACAAGTTCACCATAATCTACAAAAGAACTACTTCCATGTGCGCCCTCATTTAGAAGTCTCCCAGCTAATCCTGCCTTGTAACTGACCAAAGTTGTAGAAACAGCCTTTCTGTTACTGTCTATGGAGCTAGCTAGCTGACATGATCTACACATAGACTGTATATAAGAATGGACCACCAGATCCCGTGTCTCTGGACGGAGACCAGTGAAGGATATTAGAAGATCTTTCCCGGTGATGGCTGAGCGTTACTGAGCAGCCTCCAACTGAGCTTGAAGACGTAGATGTGACGTGAGCAACCTGTCTGAAAGTTGGAAGTCTTCTGGTAGCTGTGCCAAGAGAAATCTCAATCATTCCCAATCTAGCAGAGACGGAGAGCGTAGGTATATGTAAGGAGATAACATAGACACAGGCTAATTATTGCCAACTAAAATGATAGTTAACATAAGTAATTAAACTTAAACAGCTAATGGAAGTCCAAACTGCCTGAGAGCTTCTCCTGTACTATACGGTAATTCCTCTACTATGAGACAGTAAGTCTCGTGGTTATGACCCAATCGTTAGCCTATTTTTATAAAAACGTCTGCTACGGAGCCATAACGTGAGGTACAAGGTAATGGAGCCTTTTATACATTGTCGTGTTTCTTTAGAAATAAACAATGGACAAATAGAGTCTTTAAACTCTTCAGATGTAAAGTTATTCTCTGTCAAAGTGACGTCAAAATGAATGGGAGTCAATGGGATGCTAACGGGAGGTGATGGCTTTGTAGCATTAAAATGGCGCCAGAGGAGGTTCGCGGTCCGAGGAGAAGCTAACCCCCTTGGATCTACATCTGAGCTACTGAGCATGTGCAAGTGCAATCAAAGATAGTACAGAAGAAGAAGAAGAAAAGAGGTCTCACTCTGTAGCTAAAACAGAGACCAGCTGAAAAGAGGATCTGCAGCAGTGAGAGAGAGCGGTGCAGTACAACAACAATATGGTGTTTTTAGAAAATTAAACCATGTAAACCTATTCTGGTACAACCTTAAAATACAATTATGAACCTAAAAATGAGCTGACTATGGCTGCTTTAAAGTTGTTGTCACTTCTTGTCACTATTTTCAACCTGTTCTTGCCTTCCTTCCTTCCTTCTGTCTTCTTATTCTTCTTCAAGTTTGTCGAAGTTTGTCGTTTTTTTCAAAAAACAATTCAGCCTTTTTCAAGGTTTTTGTCACTTTTTTCAAAGTTTGTTTTTCTTCTTTCTATTGTGTTTTTTTTCTCGGTTTTTACGAAGTTTTTGTTGCCGTTTTCTAAGTTTTTGATACTATTTTCCACCTATTCTTGCCTTACTTCCTTCTTTCTACCGACCTTTTCCAATTTTTTACGTTTTTGTTGCCTTTTTTCATTAGTATTTAAATGTTTTTCAGTTGCATGGCTGTTGTTTGGTCAATCTATCGCTGGTCAGGGTACTTGGCTTTAGAGGTGCAACGATGAATCGATTAATCGATTAGTTGTCAACTATTAAATTAATCACCAACTATTTTGATAATCGATTAATCATTTGAGTCATTTTTTTATTAAAATAAAATCAGATTTCTCTGATTCCAGCTTGTTAAATGTGAATATCTTCTAGTTTCTTCTCTCCTCTGGGACAGTTATCTGAATATCTTTGAGTTTTGTATCAAAACAAGACGTTTGAGGACGTCGTCTTAGGCTTTGGGAAACACTGATCCACATTTTTCACCATGTTTTGACATTTTTATAGATCAAACAACTAATCGATTAATCGAGAAAATAATCGACAGATTAATCGACTATGAAAATAATCGTTAGTTGCAGCCCTACTTGGCTTAAAAACACAATTCAAATGGGGTACATTATTGAAAAGAGTTTGAGAACCACTGGTCTATAGGAATACATACTCTTTAGTTCATAGTAGAAAAAGCATATCATTTTGTTAGCTTGCTACGGCCCGTTCTTCACCAAACACATTGTTGGACTCTCAACCAGTGGTGTAGTCTACGTGATACGCAGGTATTGGCAGTATACCCACTAAGAAAGCTCCAGGATTTCCATATACCCACTTAAAAATGCCCAATGACACATAACAACATACTTTCCATTATATTTTTGATATATTTTGAATTGTCATCTGTGTTTTCCTTCACATAGGCTAAATAAAAAAGGTATTTCCACCGTAAATTGGTGCAAAAAAGGCTCATAATTTCCCTGGGGGAGAACACCCAGACTCCCCCACTTTGATATGTCCAGTCTGATCCATATATTTATATAGTACAGTATACCTGCTAAAATACATTAGAGTACTCAACTGCTCTCAATGGATGTATAAGAACTGGATCCAGCATTTCCAGACTACTGATCTCAATAAGTGGCGTATGTATGACACTAGAGCTGCAACGATTAATCGATTAATCAATTAGTTGTCAACTTTTAAATTAATCGCCAACTATTTTGATAATCGATTAGTCGGTTTGAGTAATTTTTTTAAAGACAAGAGTAAAAATTCTTTGATTCCAGCTTGTTAAATGTGAATATTGTTCTAGTTTCTTTCTTCTTAAAGTCTATATCCATAACTTACGGGATCGGATGTCCGTCTCCTTCCTCTGTCTCTGTGTTGGCGTTCTAACCGCCGGTGGATTTGTGAGGACTGTGGTTAACTGCTCCTCAGAACTCTGCAGGGTAAAAAACCTTCCTCCGCAGCGCTGTGGAGGAAGGTCTGGCAAAAGCTGGACTAGTGCACTAGAGACCTCCGCCGACCAAGACGGCTACTTCCTGTTTAGCGCTCCTCTAACCCGAATGGGGGATTAAGTGATTTAATCGTGCAGTTCTTCTAGATCAAATTCTGAAAACTAATAATTTCGCTGATGATTTACAGACGTCTCTTTCGCCAGGTAAGTCTTACCTGCCAACACTCCCGTTTTTCCCGGGTTTCTCCCGTTTTTTTAGCCCTATCTCCCGGACTGTTATTTCTCCCGGGAAACTCCCGTAACTTGCGTTGCCCAAACTCCTTTATAAATAATCGGACCAAGATGTTTGTCTAATGTTGACCAGTTGCCAGATCTTGTATGAAACGCATCCTATTCACACAATCTCCACACCATATATAATGTTCAACCCGTTTGTCACCTCAACCTGGCAACATAAAACCCGTAACCTGGCAACCTATAACCCTTAACTTGGCAATATAAAACCCGCAACCTGGCAACCTATAACCCTCAATAGGGCTGGGCGATAAATCGATTTTATCGATTAACTCGAATGTGTAGTTAACGTCGATTTGTTTAAATGAAAATCGATTTTCTCCTTAACATCCGCCGACGCTCCCCTCTGGGCTCCCGTAGCTCCGAACGGGCTCAGCCCTCCCCCCGCGCGTTTGCCATAGAGATACACAAACAACATGGCAGCGACAGGGACTAACATTAATTCTTTTCTTAACTAGTAGTTTCATTACTTACTTATCCGTAATCTCCGCCGAAATGACCGGCAGCTCGCGGTGCTCTGTCCCCGGCTGAGAGTCACCTATTCTCAGATAACTGAACCACCAGCTACCGCTGACCTAAAGGACCACCATGCGGGGCACCAGAGGCGGGGTTGAGGAACTCTTTTGCGGCTCAACAAATCTACTAAATGCCGCTGATACGACCGAGCTGTGATGGAGGTCTGTAGCGGCTTCAACAACTAGCAATCGCCGCTCTGTAGCACGGAGCTCCTCTTCGACGTTTGTTTCTACCGCTAGTTACTACTAGGAGCTAGCTACAGGTATGCTACATTCAAGAGACCATGGGATGTTAATGTACGTTACTCAGCAACAGGTGGAAATAGGGGCAAGGTTGCGCAATAACGTTAAAATGATTTGAACTTTAAGCGAGGAACGAGAAGTGAATTACCTGTATGTGTGAAAACAGCTTTATGTCACGCATCCGTTTGTTTGTTGTTGAATATATAGCACCCCCCATCCAAAAAAAGGGAAAACACTCAAACCAATTTATATTTCCACAAAATTGGCATGAATAATCATAATGGTATACATGCCCCATGTGTGTGTGTGTGTGTGTGTGTGTGTGTGTGTGTGTGTGTGTGCGTCAAAACAAAATAAAGTTAAAACTTGTTTTGAACAATTTCTTTGTCATCTGCAGATTGATTTTAAGTAGGGGGAGGAAAAAAAGAAAATCGATTTAAATCTTAAATCGGATTTTTTTGGAAAAAATCTGGGATTTTATTTTTAGGTCATATCGCCCAGCCCTAACCCTCAACCTGGCAACCTATCACCCTCAACCTGGCAACCTATCACCCTCAACCTGGCAACCTATCACCCTCAACCTGGCAACCTATCACCCTCAACTTGGCAACCTATAACCCTCAACTTGGCAACCTATAACCCTCAACCTGGCAACCTATCACCCTCAACTTGGCAACCTATAACCCTCAACCTGGCAACCTATCACCCTCAACCTGGCAACCTATAACCCAATTGATCTCTGCGCAAGCTTCACGAAAAGTTCAGACCCGAAAGCGAGCAGATAAAAAAGGCACATGAAGACGGTGTTCCCACAAAGAAATGGAAATATAGCTGTAGATTTCAACAGTGTTGGGCAGCAACTATTTACATGCATCTTACCGAGTCATATCGACATCCTCCACGCTTTTTGTAAGGTCACACTGATTTAAATGTCATTAAAAAAAAGAAGAAAAAATGACATTACCCAGCACATCAAAAATACATATAAATACAATAACTAAATATTAATACATTAAGTTATGTTTTCATTTATATTGCAAAGTAGGCTAAATAATACATTTGAAAACCAAATGTTGGCAGGTATGATGTAAGTCTGTGGGGAGAAGTCTTTTTGGGCCAGAGGGCATCACGTGAAGAACACACAAGTTGTAATTCCTCTGTTTGGCTGCTGCTAAGTTAAACTGGCTATGAAGCCTGACACACTTCCCGGGGGCCTGATATTTATTTTCCTGCATTCGTGCATCACTGATACAAGACACTCTAATGTTAGCTCTTTAAAACACAGTGTGCAGTTTATAATAATAATAATGTATACTTTATTAATCCCACAAGGGGAAATTACAATGTTTTCACTCTGTTGTTACTACACACACATGCTCAGTACCTCTACATGCACTAATGGAGAGATGTCAGAGTGAGGGGGGGGGCTGGCCATGGAAAGGCACCCCGAGCAGTCGGGGGTTCGGTGCCTTGCTCGTGAGCACCTTGGCAGTACCCAAGGTACCATACTTTGGTCCGTATGGGGACTTGAACCCAACCCAACTCCCTACTGACTGAGCTACTGCTACCCTCAGCTACCGGCACTCTTAAAACTCAGACTGTGTGAAGACGCTGAACTAAACCTGCAGATTACAGCACGTGTGTGTGTGTGTGTGTGTGTGTGTGTGTGTGTGTGTGTGTGTGTGTGTGTGTGTGTGTGTGTGTGTAGATTAGAGGTGATTAAACAGTAATCTGAATCTGGACTCAGACTAAATCCTTCAGATTAGTCAAATGGACGTTTCAGCTAAATCACCTTCATCACCCGGATGATGATGATGATGATGATGATGATGATGATGATGATGATGATGATGATGATGATGTCACAGAAGCCTTGCAGAAACATCTTCAGTCTGATTACAGACATTATTTATTACCAGCTGGTGTTGTTTTCACCTGTGTGTGTCATCATGACAACGGACACCTTGTTTACATATTCAAGATGAAAACTATAGATCAGTCAATCGGTGGTCTCTCATCGCCATTCTCTATCTCCACAGCGCTGTGGAGGAAGGTCTGGCTAAACCACAGATGCATTCTGGGATAAGAGGGGGAAAAAAAATAGCTCTGGGTTGTCTGCATTTCTTTAAACCAATCACAATCGTCTTGGGCGGCGCCGAGCTCCAGACGCAGCGACGGTGGCTGTTGACACAATACAGTAACGTGAGCTATTTAAATTAGCTGATACATGGTTAAACCTCATTGGCTCTTACCAGTAGGGCTGCCCTGATATTAGGCAAATATGTAATTGCGATTATTTTTGACTGATATTGCGATCGATATGATTCACGATATTGAAGGGAATGATCATGTTTGTATCATTATTCTCATTGTCATTGACTAATATTAAATCTCAAAAAATGTAAATGATTATAGTGGGATTTTTGCGAGGATCTGTACCAAACAAAGATGTTTTTCTGTAGTCTGTAGGATGGGATTTGTAGTCCCAGGATGTCTCTGCTGCACCACAATACTTCATTCAGAATGGGTTGACACAGATTTTGCCTTTAACAAATGTTGCGCCCCCCTCTGTGATTTGGATATTGCACTAGTCCATATTGCGATTTCGATAAAATTGCGATTAATTGTGCAGCCCTACTTAGCAGTGTATCTCCGTGTGTACTTCGTCCACAGCAATCCCACCAATCAGTCCCAAAACCTCCCAGTTAGAGAGGAAATGATCTAAACATATTCTTTGTAAATCTTTACAATCATTCCCCCAAAGAACCGAGCAGACCTGGCTTGTTGCACCATCCAAATGTTCTTCTAAACTTGACATTTTCAGCGTGTAGCTCGCTAGCTCAAAGGTCGTTGTTGTTTCCCGAAGAAAACGGAGTTTAAGAACGGCGACACACAGAGAGAGGAAGGAGAGGGACATCCGGCGCTTGATGTCAGTGAATTATCCTGAAAATGGACCTCCGATGATCCAGACGAGTCAATCAGCAACAATGTCAACAATTGATGAATTATTTAAGTCAATGTTTTAGCACAAATGGAAAAAAAAAAATAATCCTCAACCAGCTACAGGTAATTACTACTAACTACTCCAAAGTATGACAACCAACAGAGTACTTATTTTGTGGAGTACACAATGCATAAAATGCACCCTAAATGAACACATACTATGATGAGTATTCAGAGTATTGTGTGTGTGTGTGTGTGTGTGTGTGTGTGTGTGTGTGTTAGACTGAGACAACATGAAAATTACTCTTTTAAGCAGTCAGCACTGTGCATCCGGTGAGACGAGTTGTTATGTAACATGACAGTTCCTCCAGTTATCAGATAAACTGAAAATCAGTGTGTGTGTGTGTGTGTGTGTGTGTGTGTGTGTGTGTGTGTGTGTGTGTGTGTGTGTGTCCGTCTGTGTGTGTGTGTGTGTGTGTGTGTGTGTGTGTGTGTGTGTGTGTGTGTGTGTTATTGTCTTTTGTTTGTGTTCTCAGGAAGGGTCCCTTGATGCAGATTTCTCTAAGTAACATCAGCAAAGGTGACTTCCATTTTCACTTCTGACATGCAAAACACACTACCTCAGCTGTGTGTGTGTGTGTGTGTGTGTGTGTGTGTGTGTGTGTGTGTGTGTGTGTGTGTGTGTGTGTGTGTGTTTTTTGGAATGTCAGCTATTCAGTATGCGGCTGCGGGCTGAGCCGTGCCGTGCCAGGACAGGACAGGCTGGGAACACCCGACACGCGCGCGCGCGCTCACGCACACAGAAATACAGTCTTAAAACTATACCAAACGCTGTTTTCGCGTTAAACTGTGACACAAAACTTACACAACTGAATACCTGATTTAAATACTCAGACTCCTCTTACATTCGGCTCGCTCCCAATCCACCAGCCAGACATCGTTACAGAAACCTCAACTTTTAGCCTCGCTGACTTCCAGTCTCCGCCGCTGCGTACTTAACGGCTGCGAGAATTCAAACCGCAGAACCGACACTAAAAAAGAGACATTAACTCAAACAGTTGGAGCCGAATTAAATATCGTCACACCTTCTTGCTTAAAACACATTCATACATTTCCATAAGGTGTAAGACAAGAAAACATACGCGAGACGATTTTAAACGGTCAGATTTCTGAGCGGAGTCTGGCGTGTCGCTGTCAGACACGCCTGACTCACACACACGCTCCTTCCTTCCTGCAGCAGCTGCAGCTCGGGACAAGTTGGAGCCGTGGAAAAGGGCGACAATATGATCCGGGTCAGACTCACCTGAGCTCGGCGGGTTGCTCGGCGATCCACCGGGGTCTAACCGGCCCGGTGAGACTTCTAGAAACCCCCCACGGAGAGAGAGTCCAGCAGAGACACAGACCTGTACGATCCACACCGAGAGCCACACAACAGGTCCGACAGAGACCCCGCCCTGCTTCTGCTCCGCGCGGCGCCGGGAGCCTTTTCTGACGCTCCTCGGCGGTGGAGCTGCTGCCTGGCTCCTCTGCAGGGAAAAGAACCGGCCACCTGCTGCAGTCAGTGCTGGTGCCTGGCTCAGAGGGTTCAAGGTGAACTCGGTATTTTCAGAAGTTCAGTGAAAGTGGCTCACTAACCAACCTTCATATCCATTCATGGTGTAGCCTAGTCTACGTCAGGGGTCTTCAACATTTTTTTGTGCAAGGACCCCTTAGCTGAAAGAGACACAGAGCAGGGACCCCCACTACATTGTACACAAATTTAGTTCCATATTAACATGGGCCAAAAGGATGGATGGATATTTATAAAGTTTATTATCTACACGTGTTTTTATGTCAAACATATATGTGGAAGGCACATTAAATCCTTAAACTTAGCCTACTTGTAGGCCTACATATGTGTGGCCATGGCATACCTTATCATACATATCATCAATGTTGTGTAAATGTTTGTTTTTTTGTACCAATAGGCCGATTCATCTTTGCTAATAATATGTTGGATTCGTGTTGATATATAAAATTTCAGACATATTTAAATTTCTTAATTTCCAAATAAATATCAAACAGTAATTTGGTGGCCCCCCTGCAGTAACTCTGAGGACCCCCTAGGGGTCACGGACCCCCTGTTGAAGATCTCTGGTCTATACGCAGGCAGTGGTGGAAGAAGTATTCAGATTATTTACCTCGGTAAAAGTACTAATAGCCTACCGCACTGTACAAATACATTGACAATGTTACTTCAGTAAAAGTGTGTAAGTATCATCAGGAAAATGTACTTAAAGCAGCCATATTTTGCTCATTTTCAGGTTCATAATTGTATTTTAGGGTTGTACCAGAATAGGTTTACATGGTTTAATTTTCTAAAAACACCATATTGTTGTTGTACTGCACCGCTCTCTCTCACTGCTGCAGATCCTCTTTTCAGCTGGTCTCTGTTTTAGCTACAGAGTGAGACCTCTTTTCTTCTTCTTCTTCTGTACTATCTTTGATTGCACTTGCACATGCTCAGTAGCTCAGATGTAGATCCAAGGGGGTTAGCTTCTCCTCGGACCGCGAACCTCCTCTGGCGCCATTTTAATGCTACAAAGCGATCACCCCCCGTTAGCATCCCATTGACTGCCATTCATTTTGACGTCACTTTGACAGAGAATAACTTTACATCTGAAGAGTTTAAAGACCTCTTTTCTTCTTCTTCTTCTGTACTATCTTTGATTGCACTGCACATGCCCAGTAGCTCAGATGTAGATCATGTCAGCTAGCTAGCTCCATAGACAGTAAAAGAAAGGCTGACTTCGGTCAGTTACAAGGCAGGATTAGCTGGGAGACTTCTAAATGAGGGCGCACATGGAAGTAGTTCTTTTGTAGATTATGGTGAACTTGTGTGTGTTGTAGCAGTGCTTTGCTACTGAGAACGAGGTAGCATGCTAGCGTTAGCATGCTAGCGTTAGCATTAGCGTTAGCATGCTAACGCTACGAGCTAATGGTTGCGGTTAGCCTGCTCGTTTCGGCTTGTGACGTCACAAGCCGTGCCGATTTTGAACAGCTCACCCAGAGACTGAAGGCGGGACACATTCAGAAACCGTATCTCACTCTAAACAGCATGGATGGATTTATTTCAAAGTTTGTATGTGTGTGGAAGCACCAGAGACACAAAATAACTCCCCAAATCCCAGAAAAAGTGATTTTTTCATAATATGGGCACTTTAAAGTATTAAAAGTAAAAGAAAAATCCTCCCATTTTAGAAAGTGGAAAGGATCCAAACAGTTGTGTGTTTAATGGTCTAATCCAGGGGTCTTCAACATGTAAGACTACATATATTGTATAATATATTTAAAGTCCCAGTGTGTAACGTGTTTAGTTGTTCATTATCAAAATCTGTGTTGGCTGTTCACAAACTTGTCCTTTTTCATGAATATTTACCACCACCATCAATTCCAAGTATTCCTATTGGCTTGAAATTTTACATTTGCGTTTGCATGAACTGTGGTAGACGCTCCATATTCATGCTCCATCTTGAAATACGTTAGCCAGTAAGGGACATACAGGACATACTGCTCCTCGTGTGTGTGTGTGTGTGTGTGTGTGTGTGTGTGTGTGTGTGTGTAAGGGACATACAGGACATACTGCTCCACCTTTCACGTTTTCTCTGTCACATGATAAACTCACAGCTGCTGCTAACGCTGCTAACTGGTATCGTAGCTTCCCGGCCTCCGGCCAAGTTTGAAGAAGGAAACATGGAGGACCACACGTATTCAAAATCCTAATTTCAGGAACAGGAGTCTTCTTCTTCTTCGCCGAGAATAAGAAAAAGGAGATTGAAAAGAGCAAGCGACCGTCTTTTTGAAGCGTGAAGGCTACCGTAGCTGTAATACGGACTTTGAACTGCGTGGAGAGAGAGTTGATTGATATATGATCTCAACACTAGCTGGGAGACATTCCCACACGTTGTGACCTTTAAGCTAAACTGGGCCTACAATAACGTGTAGGGCGGCCTAAAGCCTTTATACATACCTTTTTAGTGCAGAATACTAAGCCGTTAAAAAATGATTGTTGGCATGATTTTATAAATCATGTTTTAATATTAAACATGTGACAGAGTGAATGCTTAACCCTCCTGTTGTCCTTGGGTCAAATTTGACCCTTTTTTAAAAAACGTTTCTATATCAGAAATTTACGTTTCTTTCAACGTGGATAGTTCCGTACAACGCTCTTTACAAGTTAAAATAAATGATCAGTTCACTACTTGCATTGAATTTGGGTGTTTTATTCAATTTTATAGCATTTCAATTTTTTTTTATATATATATAAAATAACGTTGAAAAAAGTGACAAAAATGTAAAAAAAATAAAAAATAAAAAATAAGTCCCATAAAAAAGTGCAGAAAAGTACAGACAAAAGCATCAGAAAAAGTGACCTAAAAAATTGGAAAAAATTTTACATACATATATATATATATATATATATATATATATATATATATATATATATATATATATATATATATATATGTGTATACACACACTCACCTAAAGGATTATTAGGAACACCATACTAATACCGTGTTTGACCCTATCCTATCAATATGGGCCAACATTTCTAAAGAATGCTTCCAGCACCTTGTTGAATCAATGACACAAAGAATTAAGGCAGTTCTGAAGGCGAAAAGGGTCCCCCACACCATTACACCAGCACCACCACCACCAGCCTGCATGATGGGTCCCCTACACCATTACACCACCACCACCAGCCTGCCCAGTGGTAACAAGGCATGACGGATCCATGTTCTCATTCTGTTTACACCAAATTCTGACTCTACCATCTGAATGTCTCAACAGAAATCGAGACTCATCAGACCAGGCAACATGTTTCCAGTCTTCAACTGTCCAATTTTGGTGAGCTTGTGCAAATTGTAGCCCCCTTTTCCTATTTTTAGTGGAGATGAGTGGTACCCGGTGGGGTCTTCTGCTGGTGTAGCCCGTCCACCTCAAGGTTGTGCGTGTTGTGGCTTCACAAATGCTTGGCTGCATACCTCGGTTGTAACGAGTGGTTATTTGAGTCAAAGTTGATCTTCTATCAGCTGGAATCAGTCGGCCCATTCTCCTCTGACCTCTAGCATCAGCAAGGCATTTTCGCCCCCCAGGACTGCAGCATACTGGATGTTTTTCCTTTTTCAGACCATTCTTTGTAAACCCTAGAAATGGTTGCGTGTGAAAATCCCAGTAACCAGTAACTGAGCAGATTGTGAAATACGCAAACCAGCCCGTCTGGCACCAACAACCATGCCACGCTCAAAGTTGCTTAGATCACCTTTCTTTCCCATTCTGACATTCAGTTTGGAGTTCAGGAGATTGTCTAGACCTGGACCACACCCCTAATGCATTGAAGCAGCTGTCATGTGATTGGTTGATCAGATATATATATATATACACACGTATATATATATATATATATATACACACACACACTCTCACCTAAAGGATTATTAGGAACACCATACTAATACCATGTTTGACCCTATCCTATTAATATGGTTCATTAACATGAAATTTAACAGGTGTTCCTAATAATCCTTTAGGTGAGTGTATATGTGTGTGTGTGTGTGTGTGTGTGTGTGTGTGTGTGTGTGTGTCCATAGTGTCTTGTGAAACAAGTTTCTGTAACATTTTATATTCAGGTGACCGATGATTGTAGTGGTTGCTCAGAACTGAGGCTCTGCACCCACCTCTGCTTTCACATTAAATTGTCAATTAAATTGTCAAATGTCAATTAACCTATGACTTTAGACGAGGGGGGGGCAGTTTTGGGCTGGGGTTTGTGCGAGCTGCGTTTGTTGCGGCCACGTATCTTACGGAGAGGGGAGGGGGTCTGCGGTCTCGGAGGGCTAGGGGATTTATTTTCTGTTTTTCTGTTTCTTCTTAGCCCAAAACAATTCACCCTCTGAAGCTGATCTCAATCCTCTCAGGGGCCGAACGGCCGATTACACCAGCCGAATTCCTGGACTGGTTCAGAAGGGAGAACATAGACGGGGCCAGGGGCGGATCTACCGGGGTGGGATAGGGTGAAAGCCTTGCCACCCCTGCTGCCACCCCAGTTGGCAGCAACAAATTAAAAGTGATGGCCAATTTGACAATTTACGAGCATGAATCTCCAATGTCCGACTGCAGTCAGTCAAAAACTGTTTGCTTCCCCTCTCACACATCTGCCAGTCATCACCTGTGTCTTACCTTAATGCCGTTCCTGTGATAATACTTCTATCATACCTCTATCTCCTATTAAGTGAGATCTCATTGTATGGTCACTTATTCCTAATATGAACTTTCACATGACACCTCAAATGCAGGACATTGATTGCATGAGATTAAGTTTGTCTGTCTGAGTTTGTAAATGGCAGCCTGTGCTCTTTTGTAGTGTGTACACACTATTTCTCATCAAACTCTGATAACTGTGATTAAATTCAGTGTATATATGTCTGCCATATGTTGCCACCCCTCAAAAATTCCTGCCCCCCTCTCGCCACCCCATAAATATCTTCTAGATCCGCGCTTATTCAACAGTCACATTTACAGAAAAGAGACGCAAATCATCCACAAAATAAATACTTCAAGGCTGCTGGTGTGATTTCTGTTTGTTTGTTTGTTGTCCTCGAGACCGCAGAGGGTGGGGGGGGGGGAGGGTTGTGCTCCTTTGTAATCTGTGTTTTTTGTTTGTTCTGTGCGTAAAAAAAAGAAACTCAATAAAAAATACTATACTATATACTACTATACTATATACACGACTATACTATAAGCATACGTTTCAGTTTCAGTAAATATAAATTCAAAATCTATAAAACATTGTTCCCATTAGTATGTCATTCATAAGAAGTTATAAATAAAAAGCTCTTTATCGAGATGAATTGTAGATGAGAATTTGTTGTGTGTGGTGTGTGCGTGTATATACATACATGTATGTGTATATGTATACATGTATGTGTATATGTATACATGTATGTGTATATGTATACATGTATGTATATACACATACATGTATGTGTATATACATACATGTATGTGTATATACATACATGTATTTCTCCGAGTGATTTGTATATGCGACAGGAAGATGTTTGTTAAAGAAGTAATTTTTTTTTTTATTAATTTAATATTAATTATATTTATTAATTTTGTGGTGTCTTGTAATCCCATGTGGGATGGGCCAAAATGTTTGGCATGACACAAAAATAAAACATAACTATACTTTTTTTTTTTTAAATTTCTGATCAATAAGCTCATCTGTAATGTGTTTAATGATTGTATTTTGGGGTTTAATTCCCCCCCCTCTAAACTTTTAAGGATTTGACTGATTTCAGGACTTCCCCGGGCTTTTTTCCGTGACCATGGAAACCCTGCTTATAAGAAAATAACTTCAATCGCTGCAGATGTATCAGATGTATCTCTTTATTCAAACTCTTTTATAATTATTAATAAAATAAACTTCATCTTCACACAGCATCTTCATCATCAAACATAACTTAACATTTTGATTCAAGCTCTCCAGCAGCACATTTATTTTAACAATTGATCGGCTGAATACAAACTGACTGATCATAATAATTATATAAAATAATAACGTCTCCGTCAGACATAATCAAAACATCCTGTTTTGCACTGTAACCATGAGAAACGGTCTGAAATGTTAAGACTCTTATGAAATATAATATTAGTCTTAAAAAATCTTGAGCGTAGTGGCCGGGTTAGCTCAGTTGGTACAGCGGAGGTTTACTCCTCGACCCAGCGGCCGCAGGTTCGACTCCGACCTGCGGCCCTTTGCTGCAGGTCATCCCCTCTCTCTCCCCTCTCATGTCTTCATCTGTCCTGTGGAAATAAAGGCCTAAAAATGCATCAAAATAATCTTAATAAAAAAAAGATTCTGTAATCATCATGATGCATTCAGGTACAGTACTGAGTGTAGGCCACCTGAGTCGCAGTGTTCAGTTCTAATGTCTGTTCACTACCGGCCAATCACAGCGGAGAACTGCCACTCGTAGAAATATAAACATTTAAACCACCGAAAAAGATTATTATTATTATTGTTCAATAAGGATTCAGGGTTCATACGTATTTTAACCAATACCTTTCCATGACGTTTTGGCAAATTTCCATGACTACGTATTCCTGAAAATGTCAGTCGACATTATACAATAAGAATAAAAATCTGTGTTAAAGTTTACCCTCAGAGGTTTAACAATTAATAATTTATGTGGTTCATAGTGGGATTCGTAAATTAATCACGTTATTATGCTGTTAAAAATTCCATGACTTTTCCAAAACTTTCTTGGTCTTTTTATTTTTCCAAAACCTTTCCAGGCCTGGAATTTTTTTTTTTTCAAATTCCATAACTTTTCCAGGTTTTTTCAAAACGTATGAACCCTGAGGATTAGGAGAAAACTTGATCAGAATAGAGAGGCGAAGTCCCACCCCTTCCTGTAGACCACCATGGGAACTTATTTCAGAAAAAATACGTCCGGTAGTGAACGAGGAAAGACTGAAAATGATTTGATCCTGTTTGATTTGAGCCGTGAATTACACACATGATGTTTGTCAGTTTGAAAGATAATCCAGCGAGTCAAGAAAGTCTCAGTTTGTCGTTGTACCACTAGCGATGCTTCTCGTGTTAAATCGCCTCCTCGACTCCTCCTCCATCACGTCTCAGTCCCTCCCACCGAGGAGGCCCGGGAGGAGAGAGGGAACGAGGAAATGTGTTTTAGAGAGATGAGACGTCCTTTCCTCTGAAGTGTAACATGAATTCGTCAGCTGTTTCGGCGGAGTTAGCTACTCCTTCAACTGCACGGCTTCTGGGAAGGCTGCTCTCTGTATCCTCGCAGGCTAGTGTACCAGAGTCTGGTAGGACCAGGCTAGTGGACCAGAGTCTGGTAGGACCAGGCTAGTGGACCAGAGTCTGGTATGACCAGGCTAGTGTACCAGAGTCTGGTAGGACCAGGCTAGTGTACCAGAGTCTGGTAGGACCAGGCTAGAGTACCAGAGTCTGGTAGGACCAGGCTAGTGGACCAGAGTCTGGTATGACCAGGCTAGTGGACCAGAGTCTGGTAGGACCAGGCTAGTGGACCAGAGTCTGGTAGGACCAGGCTAGTGTACCAGAGTCTGGTAGGACCAGGCTAGTGTACCAGAGTCTGGTAGGACCAGGCTAGTGGACCAGAGTCTAGTAGGACCAGGCTAGTGGACCAGAGTCTGGTAGGACCAGGCTAGTGGACCAGAGTCTGGTAGGACCAGGCTAGTGGACCAGAGTCTGGTAGGACCAGGCTAGTGTACCAGAGTCTGGTAGGACCAGGCTAGAGTACCAGAGTCTGGTAGGACCAGGCTAGTGGACCAGAGTCTGGTATGACCAGGCTAGTGGACCAGAGTCTGGTAGGACCAGGCTAGTGGACCAGAGTCTGGTAGGACCAGGCTAGTGGACCAGAGTCTGGTAGGACCAGGCTAGTGGACTATCGAGCCAGGTCGAGCTGGTACTAGTAGTGGGTAAGCGCCATAAGAGTAACATTTCATCCCGGTACCAAACACACAGACATTGTGGCTCCAGAAAGTCGTCACTTAGACACTTTTGGGTAAGTAGTCTTTCTAATCACGTGTTTTTATAGTCTTAGGCCCTGTTTACACGTCCGTGGTTATTTTGAAAAACGGAGACATTTCCCTTCGTTTGTGCCCTTCGTTTACAAGCAAACGGAGAATTCACCTCTGAAAACGAGTCTTACTAAAAACTCCGGCCAGAGTGGATATTTTTGAAATCTTCGTTTGCACGTAAACTGAGACAAACGGAGGTTTAGGCAGCCGAGAGAGAGAAAGAGGAAGTGATTCGTTGCTGTTGCTGCTATTTTGGGGATTCTGATTTGCTAACGTGGGCTTGAGCTTCTCGTTACACCGCCACCTACAGGTCTGGCGTGCTCTTGACGGCATTAACGGCATATATACACGGGTACGTGTAAACGTAGCATACTGCAACAGTTTAACGACAAACTGAGACTCTCTTGACCTGCAAAAGTATCTTTTAAACTGACGAACATCATGTGTGTAATTCACGGCTCAATTCAAATAATTATTTGTTTCTCCTCGTTCACTACTGGACGTGTTTTTCCCGAAATAAGTTCCCATGGTGGTCCACCGGAAGGGGCGGGACTTCACCTCTCTATTCTGATCGATGAACGCGTATCAATAAGGAGATCAGGCCAGTATTATTTATTCTACACATTAACATGAACTACAATAAATATATATTGATATTTATCTACTGTGTTAGAAAAATAAATCTGTCGATTTAAAAATGTATTTATTTTAATTAGTGACATTATCATACAAAAACAAACTCCCTATCGATGATTTGGGGTGTCACGATTCTCCAAATCCACAATTTAATCAATTTAAATAATTATTTTGTTAGCAGGGACGGCGATGCCACAAAACGCGCCACTAGATTGCAGAAGGTTACTCTGCATCGACAGTTTGAGTTCCCCAGAGTTTATGAGGTGCAATTGAATTCAATTGAATGCACCATTAGTTTAACGAGGTTCACGCTGCCTGCACGCTGGCTGCGTGGCGTGAGCGTGGCGTGTCAGCTGCGTGGCGGCTGCGTGGCGTTTTCTATGTCTTTCCACACCAGAAAGGTGTCTGAGGCGGCGCTGCTGCTGCTGCTAGCCTCGTCTGGACACATGGATGTTTCCCATTAACATAAACATAAATATATTCTGATCTGATTACAGCAAAGACAACGCCGGCAGTATTGACGGCAAAATAGGCTCCAGAATATTTCCTTCTGTATTGACAGGTGCAATATTAGAAAATTGATAATTATTTATTATTATTTTTTTTAAATTACATTTATATCTGCATTTATGTCAAAACCACGAGACTTTCAATCATCAAAATTTCATTTATTAATAGGTATTTGTGTCAAAATGACATATAAACATCTTTCCGTATTCTATGTTGCCTGGAAACGCTTCCAACACGCTTGCGTGTCGCGTGAAAAATATGCGTTGTCCTATTTCTAGCATGCACGGGTTTTCGGTGCGGCATGTGCGTGTCACGCAGGCAGCGTGCACGCTCTAATCCAGGGGTCACCGACCTTTTAGAAACTGAGAGCTACTTCATGGGTACTGAGTCATACGAAGGGCTACCAGTTTGATGCACTCTTCTGAAATAACTAATTTGCTCAGTTTGCCTTTAGTTATATATGATTATTAATGATTAATGATAGTCATCTATGTGAAGACACTGATCACGTTAATGATTTCTCATTATCAATAATTATCAACAATGACTTAACAAGGTGGGAAACGGATAATATCAATATTCAATTTTCATTTTTAGAACAGGCCTGAGGGCTACTCATGTGGTCCTTGGGGGCTACCTGGTGCCCGCGGGAACCGTGTTGGTGACCCCTGCTCTAACTTGTTACCATGGGAGCCGAAATAAAAACGGACACGCCACGCAGCTTCATGGTAAACCCCGCTGATCAGTTAATGAAGCTACGGGACAGCAGACTGCAGATCTGAGTCCAGTTCAAAATCCTAAAAACGGAAGTTTAAAATCAGTTCCAGTCAGCTGTGTGTGTGTGTGTGTGTGTGTGTGTGTGTGTGAGAGTGTGTGTGTGAGTGAGAGTGTGTGTGAGTGAGTGAGTGAGTGAGTGAGAGAGTGTGTGTGTGTGTCTGTGTGTGTGAAAGAGAGAGTGAGTGAGTGAGTGAGTGAGAGTGTGTGTATGTGTCTGTGTGTGTGTGAAAGAGAGAGTGAGTGAGTGAGTGAGTGAGTGAGTGAGTGAGAGAGAGAGAGAGAGTGAGAGAGAGTGTGTGTGTGTATGTGTCTGTGTGAAAGAGAGAGTGAGTGAGTGAGTGAGTGAGTGAGTGAGTGAGTGAGTGAGTGAGAGAGAGAGAGAGAGAGAGTGAGAGAGAGTGTGTGTGTATGTGTGTGTGTGTGTGTGTGTGTGTCCGTGTGCGTGTCCATGGTAACTAGTATAACAGCAGATTTTCTTCTTCCATCGACTCAGAGTTAAAACTCAGGAGAGAGCCTCCTCTTCATCTGCGGTTCTCTCCTCTTCCTCCCCCCCTCCCTCCCCCCCTCCCTCCCCCAGCAGGATGCGCAGCTCTGCCAGCCTCTGTTGCATCTTGGGAATCCCGGACAGCTGATTCTCCAGACGTTGTTTCTCCTCCTGAGACAATAAAAACAGATGGAAACATGTCGATGTTTTTGTGTTTAAATGAAGTTGCATGTCTAAAACTAATGAAAGACTGGGCAGCCTATCACACACACACACACACACACACACACACACACACACACACACACACACACACACACACACACACACACACACACACACACACACACACAGCCAGAGGCATGTTGTTGTGCTACTGCTGGTTACCGTGGTTACTACAGCAGGGGTTGTGGGGTTAGCTGAGGAGCTTCACAGTTATTTTAACATCTTTACAAACTGAAAGTGATTGACTGAGGCTCCACCGATGAGACTGAGTGGCGTGCGTCGTCGTTTCCAAATGTGTCCGTTTGCGTCCGTCCAGACTACAAAGCAACCCCGGAGGTTCAGACCCAGACGGGGGGGGGCAGTGTTTCCAGATGTTAAAGTTTTAGGGCCTAGTGTAGTGTGGACGGGAGGCGTAA
>NC_050184.1:18908488-18920988 GCF_008315115.2 Sander lucioperca | reverse complement strand
ATCAGCAGTAAAGCCAGTCGGACTGATCAGTCGGGTCTCCGAGGTCCAAAAAAATGCCTCAAAACACACTGAAGAGACGCCGACTTGAGCGTACGCTCTACGCGTGCGCAAAACGAAATACGTCTCCATGGCAGCAAGAGAGAAATAGGCCGTGCAGTTGCTGAATCTGTCTTCATTTCAGATTGACAAAGGTCAGTTTAAAAGATTTTCATCAGATTTTGAGAGCCTCATCCGCTCGCCATTTCCAGGTGAGTCCCGACTGCCCTGTCTCCGACTGAACATGTCAGGTCGGCCAAAATGAAGGCCGACGGCTCCTCGGACGGACGACGGCACGGAACACACCGAACAGACTCGAGTCACCGACCTCGCCAGACGGTCTGACGGCCGATAATCGTCTCGGTGTGTCAGGGCCTTTAGCCCGGCCGGGCCAGTGACATCCACGAACACAACCTTGAATATTTGGGTCGGTGTTTCCCCTAGCTTTGTGGAAGACTGAGGGTGCTTTCACACCTGTAGTTCAGCAGACTCGGTACGATTTGGGGGTAAAGTTGCAACATTGTAGCATTTTTCATTTGGTTGGGTTTTGCTTTTACACGTTTAGCCTAGAAATCTAGACGCACCTTATCGGCAGCGAATGTTATTTACAGCCAGGGTCGTCTAACTCTAGTCGGGTCAAACACATCGTGGACGGGGCTTAACATAATGACAGCAGAGTTGCGCGTGAATTCCCTGCTACTTGAAAACAAAGAAGATGGCTGCTGCTGCTGGTGAACAGCGGTCTTTGGAGTCGGCTTTGGCCGCGACTCTGGAAGACTTGGAGTTCAGCTTTTCATTGAGAAAAGAACAAAGAACGGCCCTGAAGTCATTCTTAAATAAGGAAGATGGGTTCAGAGTTTAAAGTTGAATCTATCAACTAGCCTTGCTCTGATTGGTTGTAGAGCTATCCTATTGCGTGCAGAAGGAATTTGAAAGACAACCGTTGATCCCGTCCCTCGGATTGAGCCCCAGACCCAGCATCTGGATGTGGGGCTGACTGGTCAGGGCTACAGCATGTTGTCAAACGCCCCCAACACTGTAAACGCACGTCACGCGATCGCGACGGTCGCTTGTTAATTGGGCAGAATATCGGAATATGTTCATGTTGCGAACTGTATGTTTTGTATGTTGTTTTAAAAAATACAAATTGTTAATCACCAAAAAAATATCCTGATTGAGAGGCTGATTCTGAATGCGCTGTATACATGGCCAAAGAGTGCTTCTAAAAACCTGAATAATACCGGCATATCACACGTCTTAATCAGAAAATGCTTGGCTAAAGAGCACCTAGACGACAGTAGTAGTAGAAGTAGTAGTAGTAGTAGTAGTAGTAGTAGTAGTAGTAGTACCTCTGTGGGATGTAGAACATGTACTGAGGTTCTGGACGGGACAGTACTCCTCCATAAACAGGCCACAGTCCACTGAGGATCCTGAACAGAGAGCTCTTCCCACAACCGTTAGGACCTGTGATCAACACATTCATCTTCTCATCCACCTGAGACACACACACACACACACACACACACACACACACACACACACACACACACACAAAGCAACATTTTAAACCTACATTAACAGAAAAGAAAAGGCAACAAATGCATCAGGATCCGTTGGTGACACATCCGTTGACAGACACATTCCTCCTGCTGGGGACTGAGGGGACATTTTGCTAGGAGCATTTTACTAATGCTCTGTTAAAATAACAATGAAATGCTGCGTTATTGACTTTAGACCAGGTTTTTGTTGGTCAATGGTGCCATCACTTCCCACTGACTCAAGATAGCAATACTCCCAGAATGCACCTGAACACACATCCCTGTAACACCAGCACGCCCAGAATGCACCTGAACACACCTCCCTGTAACACCAGCACGCCCAGAATGCACCTGAACTCACCTCCCTGTAACACCAGCACGCCCAGAATGCACCTGAACACACCTCCCTGTAAGACCAGCACGCCCAGAATGCACCTGAACACACCTCCCTGTAAGACCAGCACGCCCAGAATGCACCTGAACGCACCTCCCTGTAAGACCAGCACGCCCAGAATGCACCTGAACACACCTCCCTGTAAGACCAGCACGCCCAGAATGTACCTGAACGCACCTCCCTGTAAGACCAGCACGCCCAGAATGTACCTGAACACACCTCCCTGTAAGACCAGCACGCCCAGAATGTACCTGAACACACCTCCCTGTAAGACCAGCACGCCCAGAATGCACCTGAACACACCTCCCTGTAAGACCATGGGCCACAGATGGGCGCAGGTGCATTTGCTATTTAAACGACGTGGGAGCTGGACAGGAAACTGACAACTGCGTCGGTCTTAAACTAGCAAAGACACTTGCGTCGGCCTTTTTGCGGCGGCCGGGTGTAAGGTAGGACTCCTAGTGTGCTGGAAGGCCGTGCAATTAAATCGAATTTTGATCAAGATTTCCATTTCAGCTCCTAACGATCACAACAATGTAATCGAGAAAAATGGTTATTTTGCACATTACATATTGCAAGTAAACTCTTACTTTGTCTCGTGTTCTGAAGGGGAATTCAAAAAGTTAAAACGGACAAAGTATGAAGGCAAATTTCACAGTTCAAAGGGTTTTTACTGTTGATTTGTTTAAAGGCCCTGACACACCAACCAGACGGCCGACCGTCGGCAGTAAAGCCAGTCGGACTGATCAGTCGGGTCCCCGAGGTCCAAAAAGTTCCTCAGAACACACCGAAGAGACAGCGACTTGAGCGTACGCTCTGCACGTGCGCGAAACGTAATACGTCTCCATAGCAGCAGGCGGCGCTGCTCTGTATTGTTTCCATTAACAGGCAGCTGATTGGACGAACGCGTCACGTGGTTCTTTTTTCTCCGGAAATTCACAGCCAGACTGTCATGGCGGCTCGTTCAGAATACGATCTCATATTGGACTAAAATAGTTCACCGAAACGTGTTTCTGAAAACATTTTAAGAGAGAAATAGGCCGTACAGTTGCTGAATCTGTCTTCATTTCAGATCAACAAAGGTCAGTTTAACAGATTTTCGTCAGATTTTGAGAGACTCATCCACTCCCCATTTCCAGGTGAGTCCCGACTGTCCTGTCCCCGACTGAACATGTCAGGTCGGCCAAAATGAAGGCCGACGGCTCCTCCAACGGACAACGGCACGGGACACACCGAACAGACTCGAGTCACCGACCTCGCCAGACGGTCCGACGGCCGTTAATCGGCTCTGTGTGTCTTCTCTCTAACAGTTTCACTGTTCTATAACTTTAATAAATGCAACATCGTTCCAAAAGTCACTGAGTAACAAACAGCATTTAAAAGGCTGTAAACTGACGCGACTGCAGAACCTGAACTCTTCCTCACAACCACACAGTCTGAGAGAACGGACCAATCACAGAGCGTCTGTCAGAGCAGGGAGGTCAAAGGTCGAGAATCAGACGACAGAGAGGAGTTTCTGTTTCCATCAATGTTCTTCTTCTTCTGTCACGTTTCCATCTCCCCTCTCTTCCTCTCTGTTTAAGTCTGTGCCACCAAAATGTCACTTTCTAGAAAGCCTCTATTGTGTGTCTGTGCACACACACACACACACACACACACACACACACACACACACAGCTTCAGAAAATGCTAATGAGCTGCAGGCTCTGACCTTTGACCTCCGTCAGAGATGTAAAACTGGTGGAAAGAATGAGAGATTAAAGGAGATGAAGGAGGGCAGAGAGGGGTGACCGCACTGAGCATGCTCTGTACTCAGTGACATCATCGCCATCCCATGTGGCCAGAATCCTGAAAACCAAAAACTTCCTAAACGTGTTTAACATTCAGCTGTTTGTCTTCATCAGAGGAGCAGGAAGTACTCAGATACTTTAATACAGTGAGAGTACTAATACTCTGCTACAGTAAAAGTCCTGTGTGTGTGTGTGTGTGTGTGTGTGTGTGGTGTGTAGAGAAGTGTGTGTGTGTGTGTGTGTGTGTGTGTGTGTGTGTGTGGAGTGTAGAGAAGTGTGTGTGTGTGTGTGTGTGTGTGGAGTGTGCGTGTGTGTGGAGAGAGAGTGTGTGTGTGGTGTGAGTGAGTGAGTGAGTGAGTGTGTGTGTGTTTGGAGTGTGGAGAGAGAGAGTTTGTGTGTGTGTGGAGTGTGTGTGTGTGTGTGTGGAGTGTGTGTGTGGAAAGAGAGAGAGTGTGTGTGTGTATGGAGAGAGAGTGAGTGTGTGTGTGTGTAGAGAAGTGTGAGTGAGTGTGTGTGTATGTATGTATGCGTCTGTGTGTGTGTGTGTGTGTGTGTGTGTGTGTGTGTGTGAGAGTGAGTAAGTGAGTGTGTGTGTAGTGTGTGTGTGTGTGTGTGTGTGTGAGAGAGTGTGAGTGTGTGTGTGTGGTTAGAGGTGTGTGTGTGTGTGTGTGTGTGTGTGTGTGTGTGTGTGTGAGAGAGAGAGTGAGTGTGTGTGTGTGTGTTACCTGGATGTTGAGGCTAGAAACCACCACGTCTCCGGTCGGTGTGATGATTGGCAGGTTCTCACAGCGAATCCCCTTCTCCACACTGATCACCTGACCTGCAACCCACAACTCCAGGTTCACATCATCCTTATTAAATACGCTCCCAGGCTGAGGTGGCTGGGGTGGGTGGGGGTTGGTGTGTGTGTGTCTGAGGTGGCTGAGCTCCTACCTCTCATCTCCAGACGACCACAGACTCTCTGGCCGTGCTGGACCACAGCTCCTCCTGCTGCTGCTGCTGACGCCTCCTCTCTGTCTGCAGAGCGATGGTACACGCCCGCATTCACATCCTCAAACACATCAAACATCTCAGAGACCCGAGATGTGTAACCTGCCAGCTCCGTCACCTGTAGACACACACACACACACACACACACACACACACACGTAAGTTTGTTAGCGTGGGACATTCAGGAACTAAATTGAGCGTTTCGCCTTCAGGATCCTTCAGTAAATAAAATGAGCGTGAGGCCTTCAGGATCCTTCAGTAAATAAAATGAGCGTGAGGCCTTCGGGATCCTTCAGTAAATAAAATGAGTGTGAGGCCTTCAGGATCCTTCAGTAACTAAAATGAGCGTTTGGCCTTCAGGATCCTTCAGTAAATAAAATGAGCGTGAGGCCTTCGGGATCCTTCAGTGAATAAAATGAGCGTGAGGCCTTCGGGATCCTTCAGTGAATAAAATGAGTGTGTGGCCTTCAGGATCCTTCAGTAAATAAAATGAGCGTGAGGCCTTCAGGATCCTTCAGTAAATAAAATGAGCGTGAGGCCTTCGGGATCCTTCAGTGAATAAAATGAGCGTGAGGCCTTCGGGATCCTTCAGTGAATAAAATGAGTGTGTGGCCTTCAGGATCCTTCAGTAACTAAAATGAGCGTGAGGCCTTCGGGAACTAAAAGGAGTGTCGGGCCCATAGGTACCATCATGAATTACAATGAGCGCTGGGCGTTCGGGAAGAGGCAGAAGAGCAGAGGAGGGAGGTGAAAGACGAGTAGTGAAGGAAGAAGAGGAAAAGGAACAGAGAGGTAAAAAAGAGCAGGAAGGAGGAGGAAGAGGATGGGTACCTCCTTGTATGAGCTCATGATCCTCTCCACGGCGTCGGCTGCAGAGTTGAGGAGGTTTCTGGCCGTGGTGAAGGCCTGCGATCGCTCGCTCACCAGCTCCTCCTCCTTCATATCCAGAGCCACCTGCTTCACCTCCTCAGAGTCTGACATCATGGGTCAAAGGTCAACCAGGAAATACACCTTCATTTAGAAGTGTGTGTGTGTGTGTGTGTGTGTTTTAGGGCTGTACAATATATCGGATTTTATCGGCATTGCGATATCAACTGACGCATTAACCACAGTGAGAAAGACTGCGACATATAAAGACAAGCAGAGATTTTTTTTTGTTAGTTGAAAGAAAATATCAGTAGAAAAGTGCACTTTAAAATGTAACTGTCATTCTTTATTTAAGTGGTGCCTTTAATATTTAATTTAATGTTCAAATTGTTCAATAAAAAAAGTTGGAAATACTTTCCTTTTGTTTGTTATAAATTCAACAAGCAGTTTGTTATATTTTAGCAGAATACTGAAAGCTGCAGAACTGAGAACAATTTAATATCCGTTTAATTATCTGAAGTAATATCGTTATCGCGATATTCAACAACATTAACGCATATCCAGTGTTGTAATGTAACGAATTACAAATTAGGGATGCACCGAATCCAGGATTGGGCTTCAGATTCGGCTGAATATTGGGCTTTTTGACGGGGTTGGGTTTCTGCTGAACCCTACTGTACGAACACACCGCCGCCGACTTGAGCTGCAAAGAAGCTCTGGCCGCCCGGTCGAGGACGCTGGTCAGAAAGTCCGGGGAAGCTGTTTGAGGCTTTGGCCGCTCTGACGTAGCAGCATTCTATGTTCATCATGGAAAAAGATCAAGCAGCCACTGCACGGCCAATACACTGACACTAGAAACCTTTTATAAATGACATATATAATGACAGAATGTGTATTGGTTGTTGGTCGCAGCGGTGTCTGTTAGCAGTTAGCTCGCTCGTTAGCCGCTGAACCGCAGCAGCGTGCAGGCAGAGCGAGCAGCCGCCAGCTGTTGATCCGTGCAGGACTTCACCGTGAGCGGACTGTTTAGAGACCATGTGACCGGCAGGTAACGTTAACTGGTCCCTATACGCAAATATCATAAATGATAGGGAACCCAGCAACGGCCATGATGAGCTTCTCCTCCTTTTTCTCTGAACTAATGTTTTGGTAGGAACCAAAGTTTACATCGTATGTTTCTCTGGAATCAGCCAGCGTGAAGGACGTCTATATTCTGATTGGTTGCCGCTGAACCGCGTCATAGCTCATTACCATAAAGTTGACCTACTTTCAACTTTCTGATTGACGCTCTGGTCACTCAAAACGCGATTCTTTTCCCAGTGAACCGAACCCTACGCTTGCACTCCGCGCGCTACGCTGGTCGACGTAATGACGGCGCCGTTGATTACGGGAAGGTGTTTACGTAGGCGGAGCGTTCAATGCAGCAGGCTGTGAGGAAGTGAAAATGGAACTGGTGAGCAGAAAAAGTGTAGTTTGGCAGTACTTTCAGTCAAAAGAAGGCCATTCAAGTCCAGCTACATGTTCAATCTACAATGCTGATTAGTCTGGTGGTGGCGAGGACCCTAAACTATACACAACATCACCGCTGTTACAACATCTGGTATGAAACATCTGGAAGAATACGAGTTGTGATGAAGGAATCTACAGACAGCAGCCAAAATGCAGCAACTTCAGGTACGGCAAAGGAAGGACAGTCACAGTTTACTTCATTAATGAGTTTACTGTGTTCATGGACTGAGGATGGGACGAGGATTCAGCAGAATCTCAACCAGGGGATTCAGGATTCGGCCGAACCCCAAAAATCTGGATTCAGTGCATCCCTAGTACAAATACTTTGTTACTGTACTTTAGTAGAATTTTCACATGTCTGTACATTACTTTGTTATTTATATTTTTGGAAACTTTGACTAAATAAAATGTATACTTTAACTCTACATTTCCCCCTCAGCGTTTCCATTACTCGTTACTGTTTCTGTTTTTCTCTTTGTTGACGTCACACTTTGAATTTTAAGTTTAAGAAGGTGTGGAAATCCTGAATATTATGCTTTACTATAAAGGAAGCCACAATAACGTTCATAATCAAAGTTTTTCTTTACTTTTACTTCTAATAGTTAAGTACATTTAATATCAGAACATTACTTTTGATACTTAAGTACAGTAAATATCATACATTAAAGTGCTCATATTATGCTCATTTTCAGGTTCATAATTGTATTTAGAGGTTATATCAGAATAGGTTTACATAGTTTAATTTTCAAAAATCACCATATTTTTGTTGTACTGCACATTGCTGCAGCTCCTCTTTTCACCCTGTGTTCAGGTCTCTGTTTTAGCTACAGAGTGAGACCTCTCACTGCTGTAACATCTTTGTTGGCAGTCGCACATGCTCAGTAGCTAGGTAAGATCACATGCTCAGTAGCTAGGTAAGATCAGATGCTCGGTAGCTAGGTAAGATCACATGCTCGGTAGCTAGGTAAGATCACATGCTCAGTAGCTAGGTAAGGACTACATGAGCTAGCTAGCTGTTTCTCCAACTTCAGCAGTACAAGGCAGGATTAGCCGGGAGACTTCTTCTAAATGAGGGCGCACTTCCAACTTTGTGTGGAATACCTGCAGAACAGGGACATGGAAGTAGTTCTATACAATTTATTTTGTAGATTAAGGTAAATTTGTGTGTGTTGTAGCAGTGTTTTGCCATTGAGAATGAGCTAGCATGCTAACGGTTAGCCCCCTAGCCCCCTCGTCTCGGCTAGTGACGTAGAAAGCCGTGCAGATTTTGACCAGCTCACCCAGAGACTGAAGGCAGGACACATTCAGAAACCGTATCTCACTCTAAACAGCATGGATGGTTTTTTTCAAAGTTTGTATGTGTGTGGAAGCACCAGAGACACAAAATAACTCCCCAAATCCCAGAAAAAGTGATTTTTTTTCATAATATGGGCACTTTAAGACTTTTACTCTGGTAACATACTTTTAATCAAGTATGGCTTTCAAGTACTTTATACAAGACTGTACATATGTCATATTTTCCTCATATGGTGCAGCCCTAGTGTGGTATAATGTTGGCGTGTTTTTACCGTGTTTGGAGTATCCTGTGGCGGTGATGATAGGCACAGCGACCATCACCAGGCCAGAGGCGCTCCATACGTACTTCATGAGGAACTGTTCCAGCATGACGTACCAGAGACGCTTCAGCAGGATCTGGTGGATCTGAGAGGACAGAGACATGTAGCTGCTCTGCAGCTGGGCCATCTCCACCTACGAATCAAACACACCCAAACTCAACATTAATGTCAGAGACAGGGCCATCTCCACCTACGAATCAAACACACCCAAACTCAACATTAACGTCAGAGACAGGGCCATCTCCGCCTACGAATCAAACACACCCAAACTCAACATTAACATCAGATACAGGGCCATCTCCACCTACGAATCAAACACACCCAAACTCAACATTAGCATCAGATACAGGGCCATCTCCACCTACGAATCAAACACACCCAAACTCCACATTAGCATCAGAGACAGGGCCATCTCCACCTACGAATGGTGATGTCAGGCAATTATCCTGGAAATGTACTTCTGTTGATCCAGACTAATCAGCAACACTGGACATCCTGATAAAACTGTATTATATACAGTATATTATTAAAGCTACCTGTATTTGTACACTAGAGGGCGCTCACCTTGTGTCCACCGTAGAAGGCGATCTCCTCGGAGTTGGCGATGATGCGGGAGTGCATGTATCTCAGGTCTCCTTTCCTCTTCGCCTCCTCCGCCACCAGCTTCCCAAATCGAGGCGAGCAGGAGCGCAGGACTTTGGCGGTGAGCGCCACCACCAGGCCAGCGATGACCGGCGGCCACGTGGTGTTCGCTCCTGCAGGGAGGAAGAGGACAGTCATCACTGGTGCTGTACAATTCATCGTTTTGTATCGCCATTGCGATATTAGTCTATACGACGCCTTTTCATTTCTGGGAATGTTCAGGTGCCGCCAGAAATTCCGCCGGATGTCCTTCATTTTCAGCCAGCTGTCCGTCCCCTTCCTCTTTGTTTGTGTTGGCGTTCTAACCTCCGGTGGATTTCTGAGGTCTATGGTTAACTGCTCCTCAGATCTCTGCAGGGTAAATCCAGACAGCTAGCTAGACTATCTGTCCAATCTGAGTTCTCTGTTGCACGACTAATAGAGAAGACACACCAGCCTGATAATCGGGCGTCGGACCGTCTGGCGAGGTCGGTGACTCGAGTCTGTTCGGTGTGTCCCGTGCCGTCGGCCGTCTGAGGAGCCGTCGGCCTTCATTTGGGCCGACCTGACATGTTCAGTCAGAGACAGGGCAGTCTGGACTCACCTGGAAATGGGGAGCGGATGAGCCGCTCAAAATCTGACGAAAATCTTTTAAACTGACCTTTGTCGATCTGAAATGAAGACAGATTCAGAAACTGCACGGCCTATTTCTCTCTTAAAATGTTTTCAGAAACACGTTTCGGTGAACTATTTTAGTCCAATATGAGATCGTATTCTGAACGAGCTGCCATGACAGTCTGGCTGTGAATTTCCGGAGAAAAAAGACCCACGTGACGCATTCGTCCAATCAGCTGCCGGTTTTCATTTTCTGGGAAATAATCAGACTGTTAATGGAAACAATACAGAGAAGCGCCGCCTGCTGCTATGGAGACGTATTACGTTTCGCGCACGCGCAGAGCGTACGCTCAAGTCGGCGTCTCCTCAGTGTGTTCTGAGGAACTTTTTGGACCTCGGGACCCGACTGATCAGTCTGACTGGCTTTACTGCCGACGGTCGGCCATCTGGTTGGTGTGTCAGGGCCCTTAAACTACTTTTAAACGTTCACATGTTCCACCAAAACAAGTTCCTTCCTGAGACTATTTAGCAGAGGCACTGTGGCTCCGTCCGGCGCTTAGCACCGCCCAAGACGATTGTGATTGGTTTAAAGAAATGCCAATAAAGCAGAGTACGTTTTCCTCCCATCCCAGAATGCTGTGTGGACTAGACGGACCTTCCTCAGCAGCGCTGTGGAGGAAGGCTTAGCAATGCGAGACTATCGCGATATCAACTCACGCAATTAACGCATCACAAAGGCTGCGACGTATCGAGTAAGACACTCAAAGACTTTTTGTTTTACTTGAAAGAAAATACCAGCAGAAAACTACACTTTAACATGTAACTGTCACTTTTTAGTGCTGCCTTTTCAATTCAACGTTGAATTTGTTCAATAAAAGAAAGTAGGAAATAATTTCCTTTCGTTTGTTTTAAAATCAACAAGCAATTTGTTATATTTTAGCAGAATACTGAAAGCAGCAGAACTGAGAACAGTCTAATATCTATTTATGTATCGCAAGCAGGGCTTTAAACAGACACCCGCCAACCCAAATGTAGGTAAAAATGAACTTTTGTGGGGGACATTGTAAACTTACTAGCCAATTTTGGCCGGTGATGAATGAAGCGAACAACGCTGCGTTTGTTTGAACGGCAAGCTGCAGAAAAGAAGTCAGTGTTTCCAGATTGGTCTGTTTTCTGCCGTGAAAGTTGGTTTGTGTTTGGCTTGGAAAACTGGCAACAGTGCTTGTAGTACTAATCCTACATTTCCCATTAACACCATGTCCTGGCATTTCATTTTAGCGCTGGTTATGTGCCTGGCGTGCACGGTTTCGAGCCATCCTGAAACAGACAAGACAAGCGGAATGGCGAGAAAAACAAATCAGAGGAGCTGAAATTAAAGTGAAGTTAGTTCGGAAAAACCAAATTTGACTAGTAGAGCTGCAGCATGAAGGCCTGAGGATCCTTCTGGACGATACACTTCACTATCACAGATCAACAGTATTGATTATCAATAATGTTCTTTCATACAGTATATAAATTCATAACACCTGTCGCAAATAAACAGCAACTAAAGGCGCTGACACACAGAGCAGATAATCGGCTGTTGGACAGTCTGGCGAGGTCGGTGACTCGAGTCTGGAAACCGGAAACGGGGAGCGGAACGAGCGTGACTAGAGTCTCTCAAAATCTGACGAAAATCCTGTTGTAAAAGTTAGTTAGGAAAAACCAAATTTGACTAGTAAATCTGACTGGTTGGTAACTTTAAAAATCTACTAGCCGTGTTGGCTGGTGATCAAAAAAGTTAATTTAAAGCCCTGATCGCAAGTAATTCCGTTATAGCAATATTCAACGTTATCGCATATTTATCCTCATATGGTGCAGCCCTAGTCATCACACTTATATCACTTTGTCTGCTGTACACCTGACTGTCTTATGGGCTATGTTAGCCCTCCTACACAATCTGGACTCTGGTCATAACATCTACATCTTATAACTTATTCCCTGTTATATATTGTTCTTAATGTGTATTATTTCTTTTGTTGTTTGTCAAGCAATTGTATTATGTTTACATTCTTGTCTTCTCACAATCATACTTCATTTTTAATAAGCTATTGCACTATACACTTTTGCACTACCACCATTGCACGCACTCTACCACAGCACCCTATCATGGTCATTGCATCACATGGTCAGTCCACACCAGACCTTTGTAATCACTTCACAAATTGTTACTCTTAAATTTCTGTGAGTGATTGACATGTGTGAGTGACATGTGTTTGTTATGGTTGTCTAAGCTACCGGATGCCTAAAAGTTCCCTCGGGAGAAAGAAAGAAAGAAAGAAAGAAAGAAAGAAAGAACGTAAGTAAGTAAGTAAGAAAGAAAGAACGTAAGTAAGAAAGAAAGAAAGAACGTAAGTAAGAAAGAAAGAAAGAACGTAAGTAAGAAAGAAAGAAAGAACGTAAGTAAGAAAAAAAGAAAGAAAGCAAGAACGTAAGTAAGAACGTAAGTAAGTAAGAAAGAAAGAAAGAACGTAAGTAAGTAAGA